>NW_012130106.1:2145866-2153975 GCF_000143395.1 Atta cephalotes | reverse complement strand
ACACACACACACACACACACACACACACACACACACACACACACAAAGAAATATTATTTTGATAATAATACAGTTTAGCAAATCACCTCAAAAATCACCTCAAAAATAAAATTAGGCTTATGCATTTGCATTTGAAATGAAAGAATTTGACAAAAATAAGTGTCGCTCTGTCCCTGCGAACCGAGATATTAAGCGTTAAAAAACTACTATTGAGGTTATGAAATCTGTCACAGAAACAAAATGAAATCTAATAAATAATTGCACTGTTCCACATAGGTTTTGACTTTCTACGCGAAGCGACTTCCCACGCGAAACGACATACTTCACCTTCTCCTCTGCAAAGGGACGTACAACTTTTATAATTGTACTGTTGCACATAGGTTTCGATTTTGCAATCAATAATAATCAATCAATAGTAGTAACCTCAATAATCAACTTTAACGCTTAATCTTGGTTTGCGGAGCAGAGCGACGCTTTTCTGCCAGATTCTTTCATTTCATGCAAAATCGTATTGAATAAGTCTAATTTTATTGATTTTTGAGGTGATTGTGCTGTATAATTACCATTATTTTAAACACAAAAAAGTATTACTGGTTTGTAAACAATATGGAAGCATTTTTTCAGTAAAATTAACATCTACGATTAAATTAAAACACATTATATTCATTCATCTTAATCTAGGATTTACATATTAAAACACAACATTATTTCTATATTATTTATTTACTCATAAATTTTTATTTTGTTACTAAGAAGTGTTAAATATCAATTTAACATAAAATAACATAATCACATTATATTAAATTAATACTCGAATATATGTTAAAAAATTTATCAACATGAACATTTAACAAGGACTTAAATGAACTGTTTCCAATACGAATACGAAATATTTCTCATGTAGTATTGCATTTCTATTATACTAATATCATACTAATATCATACTTCTGTATATTTTGATTAATTTATTATTTGTTTTTTGCTCTCTGAAATCTTAAGTCTACAAATAAATATGCTTTTTGTTTCCTGTTTCTTGCTTTTTATTATTTTTTACATCTTCTTGCTTTTATCTGGTTTTATGTTGCCCAAAATAAAAATTATCTTCAAAAGAAATAAAAAATATGTAGCAAGAAATATAATTGTCAATAAAACGATTGTAAAGAAGAAAAAAGGTAAAAAACAAGAAATAAGAAACAAAGAATCCATTAAATAGACTTTAGGCTAATTCTACAATGTGCTTTTTGTTTTCTGTTTCTTGCTATTTGTCTTATTGACCAAAAAGGCAAAAGACAGAGACAAACAGCAAGAAACAGGAAGCAAAGAGCACATTGTAGAGTCTTATGATTATTCTACAATGCTTTTTGTTTTCTATTTCTTATTTTTTGCCATTTTTTACATCTTGTCTTTTTGCTTCTTCCGATTTTTTGTTTTATATCTCCCGAGATAAAAGTTAACGAACTTCGGAAGAAACAGATAGCAAGAAATATACTTGTCGATAAAACGGTCGCAAAAGGGAAAAAAACAAGAGACAAAAAGCAAGAAATAGGAAACAAAGAGCTCATTGTAGAATAGACTTTACAGATTGCTATTCAACTATACAGAGCAAGTTACGACTTTCAGTTTCACACACACATATGTGTGTGTGAATATATAAAATAATCAACTTATCAATAATAAAACAATCATTGAAATATAATTTAAATATAATTTAATATGAGCAAAACACTTACTTTACCATTAACATCAGTTCCATTAACAAAAATAATAACTCTCTTCATTATACAACGATAAATCTTTGCGATAGATCTTTAATTTCCAATAAATAAACTTCAAATATTTCTAATAGAATTCATCAAATTTAAAATCCGATTTAAAATCAGATTTCAACTTCTTTCAGGTTAACACTACAGACCATGAAGAATAGAGACCAACAGAGACCCTATTCTTGAAAATCGCATACGAAAAACTAGAGAAATGCTATAGTATATATAATACGCATACTATAGTATTTCCTTAGTTTTTCGTATGCGATACTTTTCCAGAATAAGGATCCTGGAGATCAAACTTATCAGATAGAAGTCAGACTTGTTTTCTTATATCTCTGGATTGCTAATTTGCTGGATTAGGATCTTATTCATCGTATTACCTGCAATCCTGGCATTGTCAGTATTGCAACCAATACGATGACTAAATTGTAATTTAGCTAGAAATCCAGCAAGAAGACAAACATCGACTGCGTTCAGCGAATTCAACAGTTGAGTGAGGGTGCGATTATATGAAGCGCGGTACAGTAACTAATAGTAACTAACTAGGCAACTAGAGCTGTATTCATAGTCACATCTTATATTCAAGACCGGTCTTGAGGCGATCTTAAGAAATCACTAATCAGAGAGCTGCATTAGCGTCTTAAGACATTACTTAAGACGGTCGAAATAAATATCGACTATGAATACCGGCCTAGGAAATCGTGTACCGCCTATTTCTTTCGCTGATATGAAGTTGGTTCTACATTAGTAAAGTGATCGCAAGCCACGACCAATATGAAGCATTAATTTCAAAATGCAAGTTTAAGATTGGCTCTCGCAACAAATTTGCGATCAACTTGCAACTAATGTAGAATTGGCTTTACATGAAGCGGTTTGCGGCACGGGCTAGTAACAAACTCAATTACTATACACTGCTATGCACTTTTCAATGGAATTAATTGATTTAAACGCAATTATTAAGAAAATCTGTTAAAAAAATAAGAGTATCGATAAAGTGTGCATAAAATTAAGTTAATATATTTTTAAAAATTCATACTAATGTAAGTGTATCACTAGCCTGTACCGCGCTGCATATAATACAGTGAAAGAAATAGATGGTACGTAGTATGGCCTTGCACACCAACGCAATGCACGACACGCAACATCCAGGTTGTCTTCACTCAAGTGCATCTATGTATTATTTTATCCTTGTTGTTCACCGAATGTTAAACGAGAATAAATAATACATGAGTGCACTCGGATAAATTTCCGAACACAGTCCAACAGCATACATATAATTTTTCCAGTAGAGGTTATAAGATGTTTTATTACATATATCAAGTTATAATATATAAGAATATCAATCATCAAAGAATGAAAAGTAAAAATAAAAATTTTTACTATTAAAATTAATGGAGAAATTTTTCTTTCACTTTCCATCAAGTTTCATGATTGATACCAAAATCACATTTTTCAATTAATTCTGTTTTTATGTAGTCTCGACTCATTCACTTGTCACGTACGAGAAATGTTCAACTTCGCTCAACTTTTGCTGCTACGTCACGATATTTGGAAAAATTATATATATGCTTATTAGACTGTGTTTAGAAATTTATCCGGGTGCATTCATGTATTATATCAGCCTCGTTTAACATTTGATGAACAAGGATAAAATGATATATAGATGCACTCGAGTGAAGGCAACCTGGATGTCGCGCATCTCGTATCGCCTGTGACGCATTGCGCTGATATGCAAGAGCCAGTACATGGTTTCCTAGTTGCCTAGTTAGTTACTATTAGACTGCATTCGGAAACATCGAAAGAGTCATACCAATTGCCATCCATACGAAAAGTAAGGAGAACCGATGTGTTATGGCCGCAGCACAGCTTGCATAATGCATAGTGGATAGTGTATAAAGGATGCATAGTGTATAAAGGAATAGATCAATCGGAATTTGGAAGAAATGATTTATATTTCTTTCTTTTTACAATCATTACATGTACCGCCATTGTTCCTCTTTACAATCATTCCATCGCCTTTTTTCACCGATGAATTGTTTAGCTCGAGGTTAGAATTAAACGTGAGTGGTGAGGAAATTGAGATGACACACACGTCACACGAAAGCCATTCGGGAACACTTACCACCCACACGATATTCCCACTACTTCTCCACTGAAGTCACCGAAACACACCATGAGTAACGTTTCCAAACGTAGTCTTAGTTATTGTACCGCATACCGCGTATCGCGCTCCATGTAATTGCACCTTGAGCACTCGCTACTATTAATGTATTCTTCCAGAATGCTAATTGGATGATTTAAAAGAATACATCAACAATTGAATCTGTTGAACGCAGCCATCGTGTGTTTAACTAGAACACTAGAAACGTATTCGCATCCATCATTTTTATTCCTTTTTCCTCCTTTTACCCATTCCATCACTGAGCTATGACGGGTTATGGTTATTACAGATTACGATTTGCTGCTTGAAATTTTGTAGCTCCTTTTATTCAATTTTTACTCTCAAAATCAGTTGAATATCTATTGTAATATTAGTGCAGGACTTGAGTGTCTGGCGTTCAGGTTATATATCTTCTAGATAAGATAAATATGTATGTCTGTTGAAAAAAAGAATTAAAATTTCTCATCTGCGAGAAAGTGATGTTTATTCACAAGTCATGTATTTATTTTACAGCAATACAGCAAGTTGTCGACGAATATTATCCACAGGAAATTTAAATAATCGAATACCTTTTTCTGATCTATTGATACAATTTACTACAACGCAACAGGGCATTTTATAAATTTTTTTGCTTTCGTTAATATATAATATTTTAATTTTTTTATATCCTTCTTTTCCCTCTTATGGTAAAATTTCGAAGTACGGAAATACATAAATACGAAACTACAAAGTTTCCAACAACTTAGAAGCTATAACCTATAACAACAGTAACGATCATAACCTTCTCAGCTTAGCGACAGAGTAAGAACAGAGCAAGGAGTGGGGAAAGGAATAAAAATGACAGATAAGCGCACGAATGCTCACGTTTATAATGTTAGTTTAATAAAAGCCATGTGCATATACTGCCAGTACTATAGTTTCCATTACGTATACTATACTGTACTGGCAATTGGCAGTAAAATACGAACACAGCCAAGATGTGTTTGTTTCATGGGCTTCAACGGACCAGTGTAAAGACACCCTAACAGCACAGATCTTCAGGAACGTTCCAAAGAACAGAGGATATCCTTATGGTTTAAGAATGTTCGTTAGAACGTCCTTTGAAGTGTGCTATTAAGGCAGCTGTTGAACTTTCAATAATTTTAAAACGTCATTCGATTGCTAGTTTGTTAATTTTTGCGTGTTTTTTTATTTTGTTTACAAATTAATTATTTTGGATAGAAAATTGAAAATAAAATTTGGACAAGTATAACTGGTTGTAACCGCATTTTGAATTTTTACCTCATGATTTCATGAATATTTCGATATTAAAACGTTTGCTAGTTCCGTGTATACGTATATTATTTTCATTATATCAATAAATTGTTCTATATTTTATTTATTAATAACATGTAATTTATCTAGTAACTTTAGTTCTAGTTACTTCCAAGCAATTCGATGCGTATGCGCCATTTTTGCTTGCAGCATATTTTTGTCAAGTGGATGGTAAACTGCATGAAAATCCGGCCAAAAGGCCGCAGCACAGACTTTTGCATAACATATAACGCATAGTTACGCATAAGCGAATCAACTAATCAGAATCTTTCCTTTTCTCCCTTTCCAAGGAAAAGAAGAAATTCGACTGGTTGATTTTCTTATGTACTATGCATTATGCGTTATGCAAGAATCTATGCTATGGTCTTAATTATAATTACACGTAACTTAATTATACGTAACTTTTAAATTTGTATATCAACGCCTAATTTTTATTCTTAAGAAGCCGTATTGCCAACTTGGCTTATTTTCCGCTATTTCTAGCTTATTTTAATGACATTGATAGCAGCCAATACGATAAGATTCTAATCCAGCAGGAAAACAAGCATCATGTGTTGCAGGCTTAATTTTGTTTTATAAAATAATTTCGAAAATGATGCTTTGTGATTTGTTTTTTATTTATAGGTGCTAATCTCCACACAATTCAATTATTGCCAAAATAAATCCTGTTGAAACTATCTTCAAGGTTTGGTATTTAATTATCAAATCTAGTGTAATTATTTATAAATAGAGCATTCGATAGCCAGTGATATATATTATTGAGAATAGGAGTGAATATTGATGATTATGTAGATTGGCAAAACCAATAAGTGTTATATTTGAAATAAAGGCCTAGTCACGATGATTGTAACCAATGTATAAGGAACATGTATTGGCCTATTCAGTAGAACTTTCAGTTTCATCGGAATTAGCCAATATCATAACTTACGTTCTACAGATCAACAAAAATATTTTTTTATTTATAAGTTAATTTACAGTTTACACCATGGTTTCAGTTTGCTTCTTCTCTGGAATAAAAATGGATTATTACAGTTGAAGTGGAATATTATGGTATAAATATGAAGCAATTTAAAAAAGTTTGAAATTCAATATCTAGTAAAATGCACTGAAATGAAAATAACGTGATATAAACATATTAATTCACTTCAGCAGCAATTATTGTTAACTTTGTCATTTTTTATGGGAAATAATAATCTGTAACCTGATTTTCCAAAAATGATAGTTTTTAATGCGCATGCAAAATTGAAAAGGTTCTAAAAATTGTTTTGTACAAAATTTTCCATAAAAATATGAATATTTATTGACTAGAATATTGTACATATAAAATAAATGCAATTTTCATATTCGATATATTATATCTCATGTATTCTACTTTTTTGCATATATCTCGTTTCTCCTAACTATTATTAACTGATCGATAATATGCGATATAGTGTCCCAATTCTTATTCAATTTTAGTTCTATAAATTCCACTACTTCGGCAATATACTATATATATCGATTACTGTTCATTAATAAATAGATCAGTATATCTTTTACATTACTTGTTATGTTTTCACTGAATTCCACATAGACATGTTGCAACATACTTTGGTATATACAGGATGTCTCATAAGATAGATACGAGCCACATTGGGGGTGGAGAATGGATCAAAGGGAACAAAAAATTCTTATACTATTTTGAGATACTTGCTATAGTTTTCGAATTAGAAAAGAAATGTCTAAGCCAATATGCGATTAAGCCGCGCCGCGCGAATTCGTAGGACGGCCTACTCGAGCGGCGGCGCGCAGGGAAGTAGCACTTCGTTGCCTAGAACATCCTGGCATGGCGGTTCTATATGTTTCGCCGCATCGCGCCTACATTATCCAAAAATGTTATTTTAACTGAAGTTTATATATTTCTTATCTTATACCTTATATATTTCTTATCATTATAAATCGTGTTATTTAGCATAATTAAATACTTTTATTATAAAAAATTATTTATTATCTATAACATACTGCTCATTAAAATCGGAGAGCAACAGTTGGATCCCTTTCCTTGTAAATTACAGATTTTTTTAAATGTAATGAATATGGGCATTAAATTTGTTGAATAGTTTAATGAAAATAAACTAAAACACTCAATTTTTATTAGGTGTACAACTTTGCTTCCGCCGTTTTTCTATAGATGGCTTTAGCGGTAAGTGGTGGTCGAAATAAATAGACGTCATACAATAAACTTGGGCATCTGTTAACATAACCCCATAGAAACATTAGTCGATTTGTGTCTGCATCATAAAGTTATTCTCGATTGAAAATGTCAGTTTACGAACCAAATTCTCGTCATTTGCGTGAGGTTTTAATTTTTTGCTTCAATATGAAGAAATTTGCAGCTGAGGCTCATCGAATGCTCTCAAATACTTATGGTGAGGCCGCTATTAGTGAAAGAACGTGTCGTGAGTGATTTCAAGAACGGTGATTTAAACATCGAAGACCGGCATAGCGGTGGAAGAGAGAAGGTTTTTGAAGATGCAGAATTGGAGGCATTACTTGAGAAAGACTCGTGTCAAAATCAAGAAGAATTGACACGATCATTGGGAGTGACTCAACAAGCCATTTCAAAACGCCTCAAAGCCATGGGAATGATTCAGAAGCAAAGAAATTGGGTACCGTACGAATTGAAGCCGAGAGATGTTGAACGTTTGTTTGCTTGTGAACAGCTGCTTGAAAGGCAAAGACGGAAGGGATTTCTTCATCGCATTGTGACTGGGGACAAAAAATGGGTTCATTACGATAATCCCAAGCGCAGAAAATCATGGGGAGTTCCGGCCATGCTTCCACGTCGACGGCCAAACCGAATATTCACAGCTCTAAGGTCATGCTCTG
>NW_012130106.1:2143369-2144777 GCF_000143395.1 Atta cephalotes | reverse complement strand
AACCAGTGTACATGCATTAACATGTCAAAAAATAAAACTGCGACTAAATATAGCATAAAACGACGCGACGAAATGTGTCTCGAAGCGTAATTAAATAGAAACATCGTATAATAAAGCAAGCGGAAAGGTATCGCAACGATCAGCATACGCTTTGCGTAATTCTCTAATTAATTACATCGCTTAACATATCTATACTTCTGTTAAAACGTATTTAATCGTGCTAAATAACGCGATTTATAATGATAAGAAAATATAAGGAAAAGCTAAAATACACATTTTTGGATAATGTAGGCGTAATGCGACGAAACACATAGAACCGCCATGTCAGGTTGTGCTAGGCGACGAAGCGCTACTTCCCTCTCCCTGCGCGCCGCCACCACCGCCGCCGTCCTACGAATTCGCGCGGCGCGGCTTAATCGCATATTGGCTTAGACATTTCCTTTTTTAATTCGAAAATTATAGCGAGTATCTCAAAATAGTATAAGAATTTTTTGTTCCCTTTGATCCATTCTCCACTCCCAATGTGGCTTATACCCATCTTATGAGACACCCTGTATGTATACCCAATGTCAATACATATATATGAGTTAAATATTTTTTCGCTTATTGCACATTTGTCTTGATGTTTTCTTGATAATGCAATACATAGTCTTATTTTCAAGGACTTTCTGTATATTTCTTGAAGACATTGTATACCTTGCTTCAAAATGGGTTGAGTTTGTACTGAAATTGTTTGTTGAGTTTTTTTCTTTATTCCACATTTATTGTAATAAATCTTTTCTATTGGACTTGGATAGTTTTTCATTATTTCTTCAAATAGTCTGCATACATTTGTAAAGCAAGATATTTCATCATTGTTATCTTGATGTTTTCTAAGTATATCTACATAGAGAAGGTTTGTTCACAGTCGATAGAGTGATTTTGAAACTCCATTTTTTGCATAGTTTTCAAAATAGAATCATTTTCATTACATTTGTAATTATGCTAAAACGTACAACGCTTTAAATTTTACGAAGTTATAGTAGGAAAAATATATTAATTTAGCATTTACATGATTTTTTTAGTTATTCCTTGTAATGCCATTTTATCATTGTGGCACATACAATATTTTAGTAACATAATATTAAGTCCGAAAGTAACGTCATTTCTTTTTAAATTCAAAATTGTGTATAGAATATCTTGATTAAAAATGAACGAAATTTAAAGCTTGAAATCTTTACTTTCAAAAGATTATTATATTTTTTTAGTTTCTGTGAGTTTGGTAATTTTTACATATAGAAAGCTATGAGCTGAAAGAAATGAAAAATTTTCTCACTTCGTAATATCCGTAACATGGCCAAAAAAATTTTTTCTCTACAAAATCGTTTTTTTTTTACATTATATATATATATATATATATATACTACTA
>NW_012130106.1:2108687-2141168 GCF_000143395.1 Atta cephalotes | reverse complement strand
CTTATTATATATATATATATATATATATACCTACAATTTTTTTTATTATTGACAAGGGAAGTTTCAATTATCTGGAATTTGATTTGATTTTCTTCATAAAATATGTTGTAAAACATGGAAATCTAAAACATTTTTTTATACGTTCGCTAACTCATGTTTAAGGGATGAAACATCCCTTTGAAAAAAAAACGGTATTTTTCTTTCAAAACGAATATCGGAGGAGATAGAAAAAAATTTTTTTAAACAAAAGTTGTACGGTTTCAAAAGTATTTTAAAGTTATAAAAAAATTTTTTATTTTATTGTTTAACAAAATATCTTCATCATCCATAATTTTCTTCAATTTTTAATTTTTTTTTTTACCGAATTAAAGATTACTTTTTTACGAATTCAATCGTGTGTAATAAAGTTAAATTACGACATATCATTTTCCAGAATTAATTATTAACGCTTTCGTATACGTTATCCATGCCCATATGCATAAGTAATTGTCGTCGGAGCATGTCTATCAAACTAGAATACCAACATGAGCATAATCACATGAGACACAGAATTTAATGCTCTTTGTGCTAATTTGTTGCTCTAATCACGATTTTGTTGCTCTAGTCGTTAAGCAAGAAATCATTTTTCTGTTAGCTTTTAATAAAATTAGAATGCATATTTAAGAAAAACAATAGATAAATTTCCAGATCAGAGGACCCTTTCTCCCACTGACCTTGATTTTGATATACGTTATCAAGGTCATGACTCTGAGCAACCAACAAGTTTTAACCATCGTTCATCCTTTATTAAAAAGTTATTAATAAAAAAAGTTTTAGAAAAAACGTATATCATATCCCTTTTCCACCATAAAAGAGAAATTTTCTGCTTTAAAATATATTTTACAACTTTCTACATGAAGCGACTCCCATCTCATCCTCCTCCTTGCTTAGGGGGCGTACGATTTTCATATACAATTTTTCTTATATTAATACAATTTTCTTATACAATTTTATTTTCTTATACAATTTTTATTCTTAGAACAGAAAATTTTTTCCTGCTTTACTTTGCATACATGGTTTATGATACCCATGAGTATATAATAATCTAACCAACCTGATACCAACCATGATTTGATTAAGGTTAAATTATTAATACCCATGGATGTAATAAATTATTAATACCCATGGATATAATAACTTAATTCTAGCCCTCCCTTAAAGTACATGTATTTATCCAAATTTTCTGCTAAAGCAGTGAATTTGTGTTTGCATGGAAAATCGCACGCCACTAGGCAATAGGAGAAATGGAATGCAATGGATGGGTTTAAAACAGTTTTCTGATGTTAATATAACGGTTGATATAACCGAAATAAAACGTTATTTTTTCGAATTTTTTTGTTAATAAGTTTGTAATAAAAGAGCTGTAATAAATGACTAAAACTTATTGGAGGTCGTTCAGGGTCATGACTTTGACAACGTATGTCAAGGTCAAGGTCATTGGAAGAAGATCCTCTGATCTGGAAATTTACCAATAATAATAAAAATTTTTAAAAATCACACTATAATTTAGTGTTAATTATGTGCTTTTAACATATCCTAGTTTCAATTTCGGTGCGCTACCCTTCACACCTAAAATAACTTCAAAACGTGTATTGCACAAGAGGAAAGAACTAAAAATAAATGTAAAAAAACACTCACGCTATAATTTAGTGCTAATTATATGCTCCTAACAAAACTAGTTTAAATTTTGGAGCTCTTTATGCAAAAAAATAACATTTGCGGAAAACTTTTATACCATACTTGTCTCTTTTGCCAATTAGCAGTAAAACCAATCAGCAAAATTTTATGAAACTTTGTAAAATTATCGTGATTTTTTTCAAATGTGATTTTTTAGTAGCGCTCCGAAATTTAAACTAGTTTATGTTATGAGCACATAATTAGCACTAAATTATAGCGTGAATGTTTTTTTTTATGTATTTTAACGTGACGTTTATATCATCCATCACAAGGATCTGATCATTTGACCTGATCGAAATTAGCGTGACATTTTTGTCCTGCGTCTCCCATTACGAAGGGCGGGTGTGCCAGCACTTATCGTGATTTTTGGGCGATTTTTACTATTGCGTTTCGCCAGATTATTTTCTTTTGAACGTTTCTTTAGAATTTTATAGTCGGCGGCTATGGAAAACAGTGTTACGATGAAACTGCGTCTCAGCGGACATCGAGGAAGAAGATCAGAGATGCATTTGCGGAGGCACAAGGTCACTATGGGAAAGGAGAATGCACAGACACCGCTTTACTCTTTACTATAAAATTCTGTTGCAAGCGTGTGATCCTCTTGCCGCATTCTTTCTAGGAAATTGAAATTCCAAAAAGGGAACGAAACATGCGGCATGAGAAGATGGTATCATTCCTTGCAACCGAATGGGAATCCCGTTGCCGATGTCGCAAGAGGACTCTGTAGAGCAAAGACTTTTCGTTGCGAAAGAGGGAATCGTACGGCGGAGAATTATTGCCATTATACCTGAGAGGCCCTTGAGCCCGGATGATGGAGAGAAAGGTGGATTCTGCGAACAGCCACAAAAGATGCCCATCAGCGATCACAACCAAGTCATTTCGTCTTGTATTATTGCGTCATATTTTGTCACGTTTGAGTGCCGAAATTGTGTTAGATTTCGTATAATATTCTAGCATCTTTGTATTGTTCATCATGCTTTTGTACCGTATTTTATTGTTCCGAGAGTGTGAGATTTTAGATAATATTCAAGTACGCTCTGTAATTCCGTCATTTTCCGTCGTAATAGATCTTGTCATTTCCGCGGACGAGCTCAAAGTCAGAATTGTATATGCGTTAGGGCACGGTCAAGCGCCACTATGATTGTCGCTGCCCGGCTATTTTACGTCGTTATGACATCAACGATTCGTAGAGTGATTTGGAATCTTATAGCTCGCACCGTCAGGATAAGAATTTCTTGTATCTAATATCGCGAGTTGAAAATGCCATTTAAAATCATATCCCCCCTCCCCTTCTCAACGCATATAATGAATGAACATCTAGCATGTACGACAGCGTATAAACAAGTAACCGAATATATTTGTCTTCTATCTTTTCTTATTATAAATTCTGCATATTGCCTTACTCGTTCTGCAAGACATTCTCCGTTCTCGACCACGAACTCCCTTTACCAATCTCGTTGCTGAGCAGTCGGTTATTCGGACCGTCCGCGTTTGTGATCTTGTGATCTTTGGAGAGATATTTCGGATTCACGTAAAATCTAATCAAGCTAATTCCAAAAAAGAGTGGCACGCTCTTTCGTGCCTGGCGCTCAATATTCGATTGAGAGTAAGAATAATTAAAATTCGTTAGATTAATTAATATTACTGGCTTTAAGTGGAGAGTGGTGATTACCGGAGAAACTGCCAGGAATTACGATCACGAATGCATGACGAAGATTTTGCACACTCGTGAATGCAGTCGCAGTATCTTTATTATTTTTAATTCTTTTCTCTTGTGCGACACACGTTTTGGAGTTGTTTCAGGTGTGAAGGGTAGCGCACCGAAAGAGTATTATGTTAAAAGCACATAATTACTAAATTATATATGATTTTTTAAAATTTTATTATTATTTTTTGAAATGTGCATTCTAATTCTATTAAAAGCCAACAGAAAAATGATTCCTTGTTCAATGGCTAGAGCAATAAAATCGGAATTAAAGTAATAAATTAGCACAAAAATAGCACTAAATCTTCCGAGTGTTTCATGTGATTATGCTCATGTTGGTATTCTAATTTGATAGACATGTTCCGACAATTACTTACGCATATGAGCATGGATAGCGTATTTACGGAAGCGTTAATAATTAATTCTCGAAAATGATATGCTGTAATATAATTTATTATACATGGTTGAATTCGTAAAAAAATAATCTTTAATTCGATTTTTAAAAAATTGAAAATTCAAGAAAATTATGAGTAGTGGGAGTATTTTGTTAAACAATAAAATAAAAACAATGAGATTGGAAATAAGACCATTTATGTTAAATATATTACTTTAAATACGAAGCGCCACTACAGTCTGAATGTTGAACTATTATATATATTCATTTAAATGAATTAGTTTCAGAAATAATAATTGCCGATATGGTTGTCGCACTTTTAATGCAATCTATCTGAAATATTAATAATCTTCCCAAATTTCCGAAATTTAATCTTAAAAAACTGTAATAAACTTATTGCGAAAAATATTGCCTCAGTCGGGAATCGAACACGGATCTCTTGCATTCCGTGCAAGCGTCCTAAACCTTTAAGCAATAATAACCGATATGTATAGAGTTATGCATGTTGTAGGCGAGCGTGTATAAACAATAAGATTAGAAATAAGATTAATTTCACTCCTTAAACATAAGTTAGCGTACGTATAAAAAAATACGTGTCTCTTAGATTTTCGTGTTTTACAATATATTTCATGAAGAATCAAATCGGCTCCGGACAGTTGTGAAACTTTTCTTGTGAGTTATTTATTAGTTAAGTAAACAGGAGTATTTAATTTGAATAAATTTACTCCAATTTTAAAATAAAAGTACGACATTACTTTTCTTTAAACCTAAATATATTCTACAATATTTAAAAAAAAGATTTTTAATTATTTATAGTTTTTAAGATTTGTATCATCAACATCTAAAATTGTTCTTATAAAATGCTTGTTGACATCAAAATAATATTAAATTGAAAATATAAATAGTAGGAAGCATACAGCCACAATGCTAGATGTTTTTCCGTTTAAAATATCTAGCGTTGTGGCTATATGCTCTCTATTATTTATATTTTGTATTTTTAAGTTACCTTCAACAGTTTAAATATTAAATTGCTTATGCAATTTAATATGTGATTTACTAAGAGTGTCCCGATTGCATACATTATCAATCGGATATGGATCCGATCGGGCATAGACTCAATTGGACACACAGTGTTGCATTAAGACACCGACTCAATTGTGTACCAACCCGATTGTTCACCGACCCGATTGCGCACCGATCCGATTGCGCACAGACTCAATCAGATGCAATAGTGGTCAAAAAAACGGGGAAAATATTAATAGATGATGAAAAAACATAGATAATGTTTATGTATCAACGCGAAGTGACTCTTACCCTCCTTCCTCCCTCTCTACAAAGTGACACACTTTTATAATTGTACTGTTGAGATTAAAAAATCTATCATGTAGACAGTGGAATGTATAGACTAGTACTTATTCATTCGGAGCGGCGTAGAAGTTGCAGCATAGACAGTGAGATGTGAGAACAGTCTGATCGTTAACAATCAGATCGTGCGCAATTGGATCGGTGCGCAATCGGGTCGATGGGCAATCGAGTCGGTGCGCAATCAGGTTCGATTTACTTATTTAAAATAAATCGTATAGTTCTAATTGTGATTGTATTTCAAGTCCGGAAAAATTTTGGCGCGCGTGTTTGTAGAATTAGAGGAATATATAAAATTTGCATGAATTTTAAAATGCTATATCGTCCTTCGATCGAATATGAATGTTTCTTATTTAATTGATTTATTCATATCGGTCTTATGAAATATATATATTTTTTAATATTTTCTCTTTTTAAATTAGCAATTATTCGATAGAGAAAAGTTTTAGTTTAAGAATCTTTTAAATATTTTTAAATATATATAATGATAAATTAATACAAGCGATTGAAAACAGAATTCTGACATAGTTATTCAAGCGTTATATTGAACATAATGGATGGAAGGAATATAAATAAGCTGTATTGTGTCTATTGCAATTATATTTAATATTCATTTATAATTTTTTTACTTCTCCAATATTTTTCTCCTGTTCTTAATTTTTTTTTATTACGAGAGGTCAAATAATACAGCATTGAAATATATATATATATATACAAGTCAGTATATCAACATTCGCCGTTCAAAATACAATATAACAGTAATGGAAATTAAAAAAAATAAGTAAAATGTTTATTTATGAATTTTTATTTTAAACAATAACCTTTGAGATATAAGGATTAAAATATGATTATACCTACAATACGAAATATTGTAGCAATACTTTAATAGTGCGCAAAATTACAAAAATTGCAGCAATAATGCTGTAGTATTGAAATTTTTTATTTTATTGAATATATTACAACAGATTGAAAAATATTTTGTAGAAAATATTGTAATTTACTGCAATGTTATTAGGTGTACAACTTTGCTTCCGCCGTTTTCCTATAGATGGCTTTAGCGGTAAGTGGTGGTCGAAATAAATAGATCATAGACGTCATACAATAAACTTGAGCATCTGTCAACATAACCCCATAGAAACATTAGTCGATTTGTGTCTGCATCATAAAGTTATTCTCGATTGAAAATGTCAGTTTACGAGCCAAATTCTCGTCATTTGCGGGAGGTTTTAATTTTTTGCTTCAATATGAAGAAATCTGCGGCTGAGGCTCATCGAATGCTCTGAAATACTTATGGTGAGGCCGCTATTAGTGAAAGAACGTGTCGTGAGTGGTTTCAACGCTTCAAGAACAGTGATTTTGACGTCCAAGGTCATGCTCTGTATTTGGTGAGACCAGCTCGGCGTAGTGTATTATGAACTGTTAAAACCGACTGAAACAATCACAGGCGATCGGTATCGAACGCAATTGATGCATTTGAGACGAGCATTGAAAGACAAACGGCCGCAATACAACGAGAGACACGATAAAGTGATTTTGCAGCATGACAATACTCGACCCCATGTTGCGAAAGTGGCCACTACTTTCTCCCATCTTTCGAGTAGCGTACGAATCCCGCGTCGAAAAAACTGGTCATCTTTTGAGGCTATCCACGAATCGATCCAATTTTTTACTTCTTCATAAGACTGGAAGTGCTGGTCAGCCAGGCCATGTGCCATTGATCGAAACAAGTGATAGTCAGAGGGAGCAACGTCTGGAGAATACGGCGGGTGGAGTAGGACTTCCCATTTCAACGTTTCCAAGTATGTCTTGACTACTTTCGCAACATGGGGTCGAGCATTGTCATGCTGCAAAATCACTTTATCGTGTCTCTCGTTGTATTGCGGTCTTTCAATGCTCGGCTCAAATGCATCAATTGCGTTCGATACCGATCGCCTGTTATTGTTTCAATCGGTTTTAACAGTTCATAATACTCTACGCCGTCCCACTAAATACAGAACATGACTTTGAACGTCAAAATCACCGTTCTTGAAGTTCACCGTTCGTTGAAACCACTCACGACACGTTCTTTCACTAATAGCGGTCTCACCATAAGTATTTGAGAGCATTCGATGAGCCTCAGCCGTAAATTTCTTCATATTGAAGCAAAAAGTTAAAACCTCCTGCAAATGACGAGAATTTGGCTCGTAAACTGACATTTTCAATCGAGAATAACTTTATGATGCAGACACAAATCGACTAATGTTTCTATGGGGTTATGTTGACAGATGCCCAAGTTTATTGTATGACGTCTATGATCTATTTATTTCGACCACCACTTACCGCTAAAGCCATCTATAGGAAAACGGCGGAAGCAAAGTTGTACACCTAATATTATAATTTTAATAGCAATATCGCTGTAATTTTTGTAATATTATGCATTATTGAAATATTGTTGCAATATTTCGTGCTGAAGGTAAGTATGCGGCCCAGCCACAAGAGGGATATACTACTCGTAAGAAAAAAATATTCAGCAGTCCTAAAGAAGAAATACGCAAATCGAGTTGTGGAGTGTCTCCTGAAGATTCCCAACCTTTTTTTGGGAATGTTTTCTAGGCCTCCGAATGTTTTTTTGTCATGACTTTATCGTACTTTTACGTATTTTAGAGTGTAATATTAATCAATAATACTTTAATCATTAATGAAACTGGATTAATTATTGTAATGTATTATAATGTTGCAGCAATAAGACAGAAATATTACTGCAATAAATTTGTTTGTGACGCTGATGTCACTTTGTATGAAAGACTCGCTCGCCAAGGCGGCATGTAATAACGACGACTCTTTTTGTTGTAATAATTTAAACTTTATTGTTGAGTCATTAAGATTTGTTCGAAGCAGACGGTAGGCGAACTATCGTAATACGATAGTTCATGCGTTCGGTTAGAACACAGGTAGCTCGCACTTGGTACGACGTTGAATAGTTTCTCGCAGCCGTTAAAGAATGCATACTGCGAGCAGCAACAAGACCGGCAAATTTCGTCGGAAACTCAGGTAATTCTCACACTGAATGCTGTACGCGTATATCGGTATACGCGTAACATTATACGCGTGAAAACAGCATTGATACGCGATGAAACTTCAATGTGGTTCGCACTCAATATTCGGGATAAGATTCATTAAGCATGAATCTCCGGATTGAGATCGGAAAGCGAACTGAACTTTCGCATGCGGAACGTACGCGCGATAGTTAACTTTTCGAGTGTCGTGCAAGGGAGATGTCGCGCATTGCGAGCCATCTAAGATAGATAGCGTGATTAGAACAGGAGCGAGATATATTCATGTTTTGAACGGGGACAGCTCGATGTCTATGAGCTGTTTATTTATCCCCGAGAATACATTTAAATTAATGATGATTTCGCAATATTGGTTCGCTGCTGGGATTTTCATCGAATCGCGTGCTGGAGTCGCGATAGTGGCACGAGTCGGACGTGCCATTAAATATCATCAAGATAAACATTATTCGTATCGAGTGCAACGTGATCGCGGGTGCGTACAGCAATGACAGATGCGTGCACACGATACACTAGTTTTCACTGAGCGTACCGCCAGGATATAAGATATCAGAAAGACCTACGCAGATCATTTACCTTCCGATCATCGTACGGAGCATTATGGATCTGACAATTCGCGTGGTGGATCAAGACAGATGCTCAATTTTTGCGGGAGATCACCATTAGATTGTACGTTCGCGCTAATAAGATACACCTGTTAACGGAGAGAATACACCTCTCAAGAAACTCACTGCGTCCAACGTTGCGTTTTTAAAGTCGTTGAGTTTCATTGTACGAAATAGTTGATATCTTGAATATTACCAGTGAGCTGATCTTTGATGATCGCATCATCAAGATTGAGACTCATACGTACGATCCGTACGCCAACACTGCGTTTGGACATAGCGATGAGATACCCATATAGCAGCAGGATTTGTATACGTTGCCGTGCGACAGTTTTCTTTACGTCGAAGGAAGATTGACCCTAAAGAAGAAAAACAACCAGATGTGAACGATGCTTGGAATTGCATGGCGTTTATGTTTGATGAACTCAACGGTGTCGAGATTGACTGCAACAGAAATTACCAATACCAAGAATCAGTATCAAGAATTACGCGTCGATGATATACAAAGCTTTGATTGCGCTGAACGCTGGAACTCTAGATCCGACGGAGGAAAGACACTTTAATTTTTGCGTGCCGCTCATCATGTTGTTGGGCTTTTGCGAGGATTAGAAATAATTATCAAGGCATGTCACAAATTGATATGACCGCACAACTGTTACAGTTGCTTGGTGAGAAATCTTGCGACGGAACCTGAGATTGAATTATTCAAAGTACAGTGGCAGATGCCTCACGTTGCGTTAAACGAGATCAATAAATTATCAAAGTTTTGCTAACGAGCATTGGAAAGCGATTATCTGAACATGAGTTTTTGCTCGTGGGATCTGTATGAGTATTCTTTGTTACAGAATATGACCAAGCATTCATGGATCATCAAAACGGGTGACTTAAGACTTAGCTTGAGAAGCCGCGATACATTATCTTTGTTCTGACCGGTCGAAAGAATATCACAAGATTTTAGCGTGTTCAACGATTGTAATTTGAGTAATGTGAAACTTTATCTAAATTCAGAATTTTATCCGTATGACGATTTAAATTTGGATTTGACAAAAAAAGACACGCCGTCCTGTTTGACATGTTTGATATGTATTATATATGCGCGTTTTCGTAAAGCATATTATGGAATCGATTGCTTCGAAATGCTGCTCATTTATCGAAAAAAGGCCTTTTGCGGTCATTGATTGCTTGCGACAAAACGAATCCGTCAAGAGCGCCACCGTGGATATACGCATAGAACTGCAAGGAGAATGTGTCCGCCAATACTACTGTCTCATCATACACGATCATGTAATCGAATATTGTCCGTTGTCCAACGTACGCAAGTGCGCAAGATTATGTAAATTGCAATGTCAATAATTATCCAAAATAAAAGAAAGAAAAACTTATAAGAGGGATAAGGTGCAGTTTTGAAAAATTGTTCGACATGGTCATGCAAAAATTCGTCATTGAAAAAAGATTTCAAGGAAGTAGCGGTGCTAGAAGAGAAACCATTCTCACGCACTATATTTTTTCACTATACATTTTTTCTTATACCATGGCATTTTCCGATGAGATGCCACAAGGCATGCATTTCCTAGTTGAGTGCTCATTACCATGGATTGCGATAGGTCGATGGGATGATCCCATATAGTATGATGAGGCGTCTAATTACGGAGGCCGTGATAGAAGAAGTTGAAACTCTCGTATATGTATTAAGGGACACAAAAAACAGAAATGATTGGCGGATATATTCGACACCGATGTTATCGTCAAACTCTGATGCATATTATGAAGATGTGGAATCGCTATATAATCTAGATGATTGTAATACTATACGATGTGTGGAAAACGTGCAAAGAATTGTGCTTTGCAAAATGTATTTAAAATATTTAATTGGTAGTTGCGACGCCAGGAAGAATTGTAAGATTTTTAAAATAAATGTATGTTATCTTACATTAATATTACATTATAATATATTTATTTCTATTACTCTTATACCTGATATTTAAATAAATATAGCAGATAGATGTTGAAAATGAACCGATAGCGATTCGATAGTCATTCGATAGCTATTCGATAACGGTTCGATATCAATTCGATAGCTGTTTACAATAGCTGAATCAATAGCTGTTTATAATGGTTTAATAATGGTTTAATTACGGTTCGAAAACTGTTTAATAACTGTTCGATAGGAATTTGATAGCCGTTTGATAATGATTTGATATAAGTTTGATATGTTTAATCATGCTTCAATGATATTCGAAGAGCTGCAATAAAAATGCTGAGGTGGAATCTTTTGGACGCGAGATATACTTTTGCCCGAAACATATTATTTAATCGAGACATTGCACCTTTATCGCTGATATAAAATTGATGATATAGTTATAACAGATAAAATGTTGAAGTTTCTTCATAGAATTTTTGAACGCGTGATATACTTTGGCCTGAGACATACACTTTTACACGTGGCGCTATATTTGACTGAGGGTTTCTTTTTCAAAATGATATCATATTGTCACGTACATTTTTATTTAAATTCCCACACAGTCTCCACGGTCTGCTAATGTATCTGTTCGTCAAACCTACTTCATTTGTCAGTCAGTCAATAAATTTATTGAATGGAGAACATCAATGATTAGATGTTACGAATTATACATGTTCATATGCTATTGATGACAAAATCAGGGATGTTTTTTAAAAGTGTGTAACCTGCAGAAAACGGCTGCAGACATCGATACATATACACCTGACACGTTTCGACTTAATATGAACATGCAATAACAATCCGATATTGGGAAGAACGTAAGTATTTTATATTCTTAATATATTAATTAATAAAATATGTTAACTGGTATATTATTAATCGATCAATACGTGGAGCTTTGCGAGCATGATTACGGTTTAGTTGTGTATGCGAGTGAGATTGTGTATGTGATAGGGTATGTGAAATGTTACTGTTAAAAAGTATGATGTCTCTACTGATTCGCATATGTTCCGTGTGATACTATATTTTATTAATTTAATTCTAATAATTTAACTGTTATTTCATATTTTTATTCTTCTGTTTCAGATATGCTACTATAGAAATGCTAATGTAGAAGACTAACTGAAGGACTCGATACATTATTAGTAGAATCATAAAAAATGAAGAAAGATGCTGAAAAAATTATAAATCTAATAAGGAGAAAACGTAGGAGAATATACAGATAATGATGACAATAATAATGACGATGATAATGATAATAATATTACTTTCACGTTGGAGCAATCAAAGTCCGATCAAAACGGGAAAATACATGAATAAATTAATAAAACATAAATAAATATTTTATGTCTGTTTCTTTCATTAAATAAATATTTCTATTTCTAAAATTAATATAATATTTAGAGTTACAAGCCAAACAAGGGCTTAATGCTAGTTATCATATTGGATGTGGAAAAAAGATTTTTTAGTAAAATTAAAGTGTTTTTCTTAGAGTTTTGAAATAAATTTATTTAAATATGCTCCATTATTTTCTATAATATTTTGCCATTTTTGGGGCAGAGCCATAATTCCATCGCGATAGAATTTCTGTGGTTACTGATCGAAAAACTGCTTCAAGATTTTCACAGGCCTCTTTTGAAACTAGCTTTACACTATTAAAAGAGTTCTGCAGAGACCTAAACAAATGATAGTCTGAGGGTGCTATGTCAGGACTATACGTTGGATGCATTAAAACTTCCCAGCCAAGCTCTCGCAATTTTTGTCGAGTCATCAAAGATGTGTGTGATCGAGCGTTGTCGTGATGGAAGACGACACCTCTCCTATTGATTAATTCTGGCCACTTCCTCTCAATTGCTTGTTGTAATCTCTGCAATTGTTCACAGTAGAGTTCGGAATTAATTGTTTGATTGGACGATAACAGCTCATAGTGAACGATTCTCTTTCAGTCCCATCACACACAACATCTTCTTCCTCGTCAATCCAGGTTTTACGCCTTCTCTCCTTTCTTTATCCACTATTTTTTTTTTCTAGTTGGATTGTCGTAGATGATCCATTTTTCATCATCAGTTATCATTCTCTTCAGAAATGGCTTAATTTCATTCCGTTTCAGTAGCGTATCACAAATGTTAATTCGGTCCATTATGTTCCTAACACTCAACTCGTGAGGAACCCAAACATCGAGCTTCTTTTTGTATCCAGTTTTGTGTAAATGATTTAAAATTATTTTGTGGTCGATGCCTAGTTCCTTGGCAATCTCCACAGTGCTCACATGCTTATTACGCTCGACTTTTACCATGATTTCATCGGACTTTTCAGTGATTGGTCGACCGGAGCGAGGTTCATCTTTCACATCGAAATTTCCAGCACGAAAGCGAGCGAACCATTTCCATGCTGATTTTGATAGAGATCTTCACCGTAAATAGCGCAAATTTTTTCACAAGCCTGTGCAGCATTATTGCCTTTATCGTAGTGATACTGCAAAATGTAGCGAATTTTTTCCTTATTTATTTCCATTTTCAAAATAAAATAACTTTTGATTCACTTCACCGATTTCAATCTTTTTTAGCTCAAAACAAAGATTAAAATATCACTTTTTAAACGCACGTCTAGTGTTGCCGATGCGATTAGTAGTTGCTGAGCATTTAATGTCATCTAACGGGAAAAACGCTACGAACTTTTTCCCACCCAATAAAACAAAACAGTTTATTTTAACAACCATTTTGATCCTAATTGGGTTATTTTCAAATGATGATATAATATAATAATCAAACAATCATTCGAATAACAATCTTAAAACAAAACATATAACTTAATCTAAAAACTAACTTTTAATAATATAAAAGTTAAACGTAGTATATGTATATCTATCATTGTAAAGGGTTATGAAAATTCAATATAAAAATGTGAAAACGCAAAAATGGTTCTTAAAAAGCGCAGTCGCAAAAGCTTGGAATTACAGAAAATTGAAAAACCAATGAACAACGCAATGTTTAGTCTGATAATTAATAATGAAATATCTGAGAATAACATTGGAAAATTGAGATATTCTGATGACAAGAACTCAGATCTCTCCGAAAGACAAATTATTTCTGATCACTGAAAATAATTTCTTAACAATGAAAATGACCCAGTAGAGTTGAAACGTTTGTTAAAATAAACAATTTTATTTTATGATAATTTAGCATTAAGACCTTGCTTGACTTGTAGCCCTATTTTTATTATATTAATTTCTATCTTTATTTGTAAACAGCGAGAAAAAAATAAATGCCTATTGAAATATTACGCTTCGATCAATTGTCTTCTCTCTGCCATTCCTTTCTTCTTTCCACCTTATTTCTGCGATATCGCATTATGCGCTATACCATAACGCTCAACAAATCATGATGTTATTATTACGTATTGAATTCACAGTTCTTCGAATCGTAAAATATAATATAATATAATATAATGTAATTATATAATATAATATAATATAATATAATGTAATTTATATATATATATATAATAAAATAAATAAATAAAATATTTCGCATGCTAGAAGAATAAAATTTACGACGACGCATAAGAGAAAAAAGTGATAAGTATAAAGAGTAAGTATATGTTGCTAATTCACTCAAATTAAAGTAATAAATGCCAGTATTCGTAATTCGCATTTCTAATGTTTGGACACTACATGTAATATGATGGCGCTACAAGATGGCTACAAGACTTTGTCCCCACTCTCTGAAAAAATTATATATCTTCGTTTCGCCTTCACTTGTTTTTTTCCGCTGCTTGCTTTTCATTCTTCTTCGAGAAAAAGAAGGATTTTTCTTGTTTACAAGGAGTACTATTTACACATTTTCAATAGAAAATTCAGTGAAAGATTCAAGGTGTTTTGTAGCCAATGAGTCTTGTCTTACATCCTCAAATCATAGCTAATCTACCGATCTTGGAAAAAGGGCTTGTCGGTTTAGACGATCTTGAGGATTCTCGACATACAATCTCGGAAGCCATTGGTGGTTGCTCATCCATATGCATTCCTTTTCTTCTAGCCGGCGAAACCAGTCATGTTATAACTGTACTGGATGGAAGCGTATTTTATACATTCGATTACCAAGAGTTAAATTAGTTTTTTGGATACAAATTTCTAAGAGTATTTATGTTAATCTCATCTCGCCTTGATAAATCATGTACAAAACATTATTTGAGTTTATGAATTTATGTTACTAAAATGACAGTCTTACAGTAGAGTTTTGATTTCTTTATTATGAAATTTTTAATTAAATCTCAAGCTCATTTAGTTTTAGTCACATTATTTTCGGGTTAATTATTATAATATACGAACAGAGCAATATTCTAATATTTCATTTTAAATTATAATTAACTTCTTTACTTTGAAAGAATTTATATATAATTCGAATTTCATGATATTTACATTTAACTTTATATTAGAACAACGAATATAACAACAATTTGTTCATATTTATTACTTTGTCATTAAGTTATTTATGATATTATTCATTATTATTTTCTCACGATATTATTAACTAATGTTTGTATTTATTCATAAATGATGAAACGAAATAACAGTGTACTCTGCTCTTAATAATTTGTCTTCATCTTGATCGGCATATTCTAATTACGTGCTATCGAACAATATACATGGTGAGTATTGCGCACAGTGGGAACCGCATTCGGAGGTGGCAGTAGGGACCAATAGCGGCGGCGGCTGCGGATCGCGCCCGGCAGCCACTGACGCGACGTAATTTCCTCCCCTGCACATCATCCTTGTCCCCTTCTTTCCCGCCCCGCAACGTCATCCCTCGCGACGTCTCCCTGTGACGTCATCCCTTTGCTCAGTGATGCCACCCTCTCCTCCTCACGAACCCCTTCCCTCCCGCGCCGCAAATACCCCCTCTCTCCTCAGAGCTCCCAAATCCGCCTACCTTTACTAAAAAATTCGTTCCGGTCATCTTTCATAATTTATTGGGCTATGACGCGCACTTTATAATTAACTCGAGAATAGGCACGTGGGATGTTTTTTACACCCTAGCGTTAAAAAAACAAAGCTCACATTACAGTAGCTTTTTTTACCAACCAGGATTTATACCTTTCAGTTGAAGTTTTCGGAAACCTGTACAACAGAAAGCAGTTTCGACACGTACATATGTAATAACAGCTTAATGAAATTCTCTGAGGTATAGAAAACACCTCAGAAGATTTCATTAAGCTGTGACCGTTTACATAATAAAAAGTTCAAATATAAGTAAAAAAATTTTAAAAGATTAATGATATTTTTTTTATTTATATAAATTTATATAAAATAATATTATAAAATTTATTTTAAAAAATTTTATTATTGTTATTTTTATTCAAAAGTACTTTATGTTTATAATATAATATATGCTTTGTATGTATATATTATGATAAACTTTGTTTTTTAAATATAATAAATAATAATAACTAAATTAAATTATAAAACATAAATTGATTGATTAAGACTTCTTACTATCAAAAGAAAATTAAGGTAAGGAAGGGCAATAGAAATCAGAAAACGCGGTAATTTTCCAAATTAATACGTAATTATGATACAATAATATTTATTAATTAACGCACTTACATATTTCAACTCTCTGAAGAGCTCTCTCAAAAGTGAGCCGAAACATGTAAGCACGTTAATCAATATATTATTGTATCATAATTGTGTATTATATTTGCGTAAAAATTACTGCGTCTGACTCCTATCGCCCTTTTTTATCTTAATTTTCTATTAAATTATAATAATAAACTATTATTACATTCCACATATGTGATAAAAATAAATCATTTTTAATAATTATGAGAAGTCAACACAATATAAATGACTTTATATGATAGCTATTTAATCTTGTTTTTAGTTGTTATAAAATGGATTTTACGAAATATATTTTATTATTTTTTTTAATAACTTTTCTTTACGAACCTTTAAATATATAATTCCATAAAAAACGCGCTATATAGAAGTATTTTATTAATTGATATCTTCTTTTTTTGTTACCCTGTCATAATAAGCTATTTAATGTGTTTTTTCTATTTGTTTAATATTTTCTTGGTTTTTCTTTAATTTTTAGAAAATATTGAAATGTCTTTATATAATGTTCTTAGAAATAATAAATTATAAAATAAATTGCTAATAAACAATACATAGTTAATAACAATAATTTTTAACTGGGTGTAAAAAACACTCTAGGTGACCGTTTATGTAAAAAAAAATGAAGTGCCTATTTTCGGGTTAAGAAAATTGCTATCATGTACGATGGACAAGTAAATGTGCTACCGACAATCAAAGAAAAATATATTTCATTTACTAAACATGTCGATAGCACTAAAGAAAAAAACGAAAATAATTTTCAGAAAAATTGCATAAAATTAAAGTTCATCAATTCGTAGTTTTTAAATACAAATCGCGATAAATGTGCAAGAATTTGAAGAATTACTTAATCGTAAAGGTGTCTTTCCGTACAAGTACGTTACTATACACGTACTGCACCTAAAAATTGCAGGAAAAGCGCGAAAATCATTCTATAGTTGATAGGCAACACCGTATCCGAGAGCGATTATGCTCACGCTGCGAATGTCTGGTAGCGATTCTCTATTTAAACACTCGGCAAATACAGTGATCTGTACTTGAAAACAGATATCTAGTTGGACATTTTCGAAAATTTTCGTGAAAGTTGTATTACGTGTTTGTTTGTATTATCTATTACTCAATAATCGGTCCTGCAAATGCTACTTGCGTTTGTGCACGTTCGTTATCAGAAGCATGCTTTTGTACTTGTGCATTGCTATTGTCTTCCGTAAAGGAGATCGTTTTCTTCTTTGAAAATCTTTCTTTGAAAATTCTTTGAAAATCAACTCGAAAAGACTGAGTGTGCCATCAATAATTATGTTATCTGCGTCATCCACGTCGAATCATTTATTACTAAACATTAGTCTGCCTTATGTAGGTAACTGCTATACACGCCATCTACGCCACTTTCCTTATCTCAAGTTCCTCTCAGGACAGTCTCGACGTACTTTTGACTCAACGGGCCCAAGCTGACTTGCACTTTTTGGACTTCTGACGTTTGCAGCTGATTTTGAATCTTCGCTAGCGAATCATCTGTCGTTTCGAAAACATCATCGAACGACTCTATCGGTGACACGATCATCGCATTCAGGATGGTCGATTATCGGCTGTATCGTGTATGTGTATCGTGCGATCAATCATTTGATTTACGCAGAATCGTGAAAACGACTCGAACGTCTCACTTACTTCTTCTTCCTCCTCTTGCTTCTCCTTCCTCTAACGTTTGGGACAGTCGCCGGGACTGTCGATCTATCACAAAGGCTCGATGAAAGGCTTAAAATGCCTATCCTCCTCGATTCTACCGGTCTTCAGAGCGCGATTTCTTGCGGATCGACTCGCTCGAGCTCGACTTTTCGATCTCTCTCGCGATTTTTTCATGCTCGCACATATTTGCCATGTTTGGCAAAGTATCGACTGACCACGTTACGATATTGCGAACTCGTTAAATCTTTTTCTGTATTCTTTAAGTATCGTCCTTGTCTATCACTAGAAATCCATATTTTCGTTACTAACAGTCGCGGCAGAACGCGCAAAATTCATCGCACAATATGTCGGTATTCACGTGATCGTTGTAAACATATTTCAAGTTAATCCTGTTTGAACAGGATCAGTAGATTCGCGTTGTCACATACTAGATGTTTACATCCTCGCATACGTCTGACATAGATAGATACAGTCGACGTCAGCGTAGCGATCTAAATATTCTCTTATCACAATTGCTTGTCGCATGCCACGTCATCAAAGATAAAAATAGAATTTGAACGCGCCTCGCTCAATGGAACAACGTTGGAGAACGTAAATAAATTTTCGAAATATTGATACTTGGTTGCAGCGATTTCGAACGTATAACATGGTTGTAGACGTTCTCGAAACGTATGTTGTTCGAGCTCTCGAGCAGGCTTCTGAAAACATTTGTTTTACCGCAAATTAACAGATCACAAATGATCGCGCGTATAAAACTCGATAGCATTTCGCCGTGCTTGCGCTTCTCCGCACTGTTACTCATCATTCGCAACTCATCATTTCATGTTCGTGATGCGTATCATCAGCGGTTGCTGCGCAAATTTCGCACTAAAAGCTATGCGCTCTCGACTGCCTTTTTTATTTAATGGCGCACGAATCGCGCAGTAGCAAAATATGTCTCGCGCTGTACCTCATCCTTCCGATATTCAAGACTTGAGCGCCGAGTAGTTATAATATATACTGAAGATCGTACTGTTACGACATCGATCACTTGTGGGACAAGCTTCCAACACATAAAGGCTGATTCAGAAGTTCTATCATCGCGACGAGCATCATGGTACAATCAGCCATGGTAGCGGACGCACATCGATCCTGCACCTAAAATGAAGAAAGCGAATATCGGTGTCGCGCGGCGGTCTGCTAAATCGAGCGATAAACGTGTTTCCTTTCGAGTTACATATTCCGAGCAATTTTGCGGCTCAGGCACTCGGCTGATGAAGCGATTAGCCAGAGGTGACGCATAAATCTGTTGGACGCGGCGTGTTAAGAACATGACATTGCGTATTTTCGGAGCAACGATTTCATCGGTAGACAAAGTACTCGCTGATAAAGCGCTAGAACGCATCATTGTTTCGGCTGAGCGAAAGAGCCGCCACTGTTGCCGTCTGGATAGCGATGAAAGCCAAGACCAAAATCGGCATAGGCATGAAATTGAAGAAGAAGACAACGAAGAAAAAGGTGACGAAAAAGCAGATACTTCCGATGGTGAAACAAGGCAACGCGTTACTGTTTTTACGAATGTTGGTCGCGCTCGGGTCCTTGATCAGCAGAACGGTCAGCGTAGCGAAAGCGGTAAACGATAGCAAAGCGCGATGTCAGCTCGAGGAGTTGCAACGTCACGATCGCGCAATGGAGCAGGGCGGATCTCGCTCCGTACAAATATGGATGGGGACTGTACTTCAGCCCGTACAAACGCGGAAAAGGCGTAATAGCAAAGAAAAAAAAGTTAAAGAGACGATAAAAATGTTCTCGGACCCAACTACCAATATGCAATTGGATAAGTTCGCGAGACGTACGCACGTACTGTACTTTAGAGGTGCTTTTATGCATAACACGATATCGAGTAGCGTGCGCCGGGTTCATGAGTATCGTGAATCTGGACAATGCAACAGGATCCGATACTCACTGGATAGCATACGCGAAGAGGAATAACCGCGTCGTGTACTTTGATGTACTTTGACAGTTTTAGTAATCTTCAGCCGCCCAAGGAATTGGTATTTCGGAACGGTGTTACGACTATAGCGTATAATCGCATCCTATTAGACGTACGACCAGAGCTTCTGCGGATAGATATGCCTGCGGTTTCTATGAACAATCGATGCGCATGAATTTAAAAAGCTCGACTAGATGCCGTGTAATCTCAGTATTGATCGAACGCTTTTTCGTCATTACACACGTCATTACAGCAGGAAGGACACCGCAGCGAACTTTCCCACCATAGATTTGACGGCGATTACGAACTCGGTCTGGCAATTTTTTAGATTTATCACACGATTCCCAACATGAACGAATCGAATAACAAATTTTATTTCACCAAAGACGGTGCGAAAATTACTATTCCCGAGAGTTCGTACGAAGAGTGAGACATAAATGAATTTCTGAAACGTACGATTTTACGAAAACGTCTACATTGCGACGAGCCTGTTGCGGCATACAGCGATAACAGCAACAAAATAACAACAATAACGATGACAATGATGATGTTGGAGAATACTCAATAACGGTTCGCATATTACAACACGATGAGGAGTGAAATTAGATGTGTCTACAGAATAAATTTTGGCAAGCCCAACAGCATTGGATCGCTGCTAGGATTCTCGTCGAAGCGTATACCGCGAAGATGGTACGTATGGTCAATTAACATTAATATAAATTATCTGTGTAGAGTGTAACATGACAGCGAGTGCGTACAGCAAAAGCGCGCATACAAAGTTTCGCCAAGCGTGCTGCCGGGATATAAGATATCGGGAAGGTCGGCGCAGATCATTTATCTGCTGATCATCGCACGGAGCGTTATGAATCTAACGATATGCGTCGTCAACCAGAACGGATGATTGCTCGATTTGCGAGGAGAGGAAGTCACTGTAGATTGCACATACGATAGTGACAATGATAACACGAGCGTGAGATGCTTGTGCTGAATGGAACGAAACGCTCGCAGAGAAATAATGCATTCTTTACAAAGCCGGTGATGTCACAGTTTGATAACATTCGCTTATCCAGCTGCATCAGGATAAAGAAGCTCAACATGTCGAATGTTGATTTTTTTTTATTATCTTTGGGATTCCCGCAATATTTAAAATGAATGATATCTTAAACCTTAAGGATGATCCCATCTTCGACGATCGTTAAGATTGAGACACATATACAATCCATTCGTCAACACAACGTTCGGATACAGAGGCGACGAAATAAGAATACCCATACAGCAACAGAATCTGTACACTCTACCGTACGAAAGCTTTCTATACGTCGAAGGAAAACTGAAGTAGTCGAGAATGCTAACAAGGCATTGGGAAATAATTACGTCGCATTCATATTCGATGAGATTCAATACGGACTCAACAGTATGAAGATTGAACGAAACAGAAACGTTGAAACATCCAATATCCTACACACGTTATCAATGAATGTAGTCTGGATTTATACATACTGACATACCGTGAAAAGTTTAATGACAGATGACGGATATTTTAATTTTTGTATGCTCAGCATGTTGTTGAGCTTTTGTGAATAATACAAACGTGTGGTAATCAACGCTCATCACGAATTAATTTTGATATGAGCGCGCAATGGTAACAATTATATAGTTGGAGATCCAGCGATCCGACGCTTGAATTATTCAATGTGCAGTGGCAAACGTCTCATGTTGCGTTGAATAAAATTAATAAACTATCCATGCTATGAGCCTTGGAAAGTAGATGATATCTAAATATGAGTTTCCAGGAAGTTTCTGGAAACTGTATGAGTATTGCACGACAAAGCATTCCTGGACTATCAAGGCTATGCCTCAGCTAGAAAGACCATTATATAATCTGTCTTTTGGAACAATTATGCTTTTATAATCATCGACTGCTCGCGCTAAAACGAATCCATCAAAAATAGGACTATGGATATACGATTAGAATTCAAAGAGAATGTACGTGCCTATTGCTCATACACGAATACTACAGTCTATTGTTCATCATACATGAATACTACAGCCTATTGCTCATCATACACGATCGCGTAATCGAATACGGCTCATCATACCAAACGTAATACGCAAGAGTATGTAAATTATCGTTAATAAAAGAAAAATACTTCCCCTTCTTTTCAATATAAAGGATAAAAAAGATATTTTGTGATCAAGCACAGTCTCGAAAAGTCGTTCACTATGATCATACCAATGTTTGTAGTTCTGCAAAGATCTATCATTGGAAAAAAATTTTTTATTAAGGAAGTAGCGGTATTGAGAAAAAAAGCTATTTTTTCTCATTACATTTTTATATATTCCATGAAACTTCTTGACAAAATCCGAAAAGTTTTGCGCTTCTTGGCTGAATGCTTATCACCATGGATTGCAATGGGATGATCCTATATAGCATGATGAACCATCTGATTACGATGGCTGTAATTGGTGCGAAAGAAAATGATGATAATAAGACTCTCGTAGTTAATATAACGTTATATAAATATTAACATTAAATGACATGAAAAACGTAAAGCTGACTGATATACTCGATGACTTAACTGTTGAGACTTTGGATGCTGATAACGAAGATATAGATTCTTTATGAAATTTGGATATTACTAATATTGTACGATATCATGTTAAAAATTATGCGTTACAGAATAATTTAAAATATACAATTGGTAATTGCAACGTCAGAAAAAAAAATATCAAGTTTTAAAAAATAAGATATGAGATTGGTTTTTAATACATTTTAATTTCTTTTCTCTTTCCCTATAATTAAGAATCTATTAATAATGATAGCAGTAGTAGTATGTATATAGTTTAATAAGTGTTCGATAGCTACTCAATAATAGTTTTAATAATGATTTCATAATTAGGAATGCTTGGCCATTTGTGTGCGTGCGTGCATGCGTGCGTGCATGCATGCCAAATTAATATGATGGTAAGTTAGGACTACGGGTGGAAAAGAGAGCGTGAATAAATGACATGATAAATATAGAATCACAACAAATGAGACAGAGAGGACAACGGATAGGAGAGAAAGGACAATGGGTTGGAAAGAGAAAACGAGCGAGAGAGAGAAAAAATCCCCACAATTCTTCTATACACTCCGGTGACGCGCTTTTCCTCGCTCAGATCCAGCGTCTGTGTGCTTCCCCCTCTCTAACCCCCTCACACACATATAAGTATATACACTAACATATAGTGAATTAGAACCGGACTATCCTAATTATGCAACAGTTTTGAGTCGTGACCTTCCTGATTTCTGCGTTAATGGGACCACTCGTATTCCGGGATAATTCCGTGTAAAGCTGAGGATCATAACTATAGTACTTGTTCGATTGGCGAAATTGTAGCGACTCTCGTGATAATATTATATATCCGCGTATTGTATTTGTTATTTTTCCGATCATAGCAAGCTCATACTAAATACAATCGACAAGAAGAATGATAAGGTAAGAGAAGAAGATAAGAAGAACATGATGTGATTGTTTATAGTGTACTGTAATAAATCAAATATAGGTATTCTTTTTATTATTAAGAGAGGTATAATTATTACCTTTTAAAAAAAAAGGGAGAAAAAGGCGCTAAGAATGCATATTTTTCGGTTCTTCGGAAAAAATATGTACTAAATTGAAATTCATATATTATAGAGTACATTCGTTTATGCAGTGGATAGCGCATCCACTGCTTTGTCATCTGCTGGTCATATGCCTAAATTGATCGAATGGACCTTTATATGAATGACTGCTCTTATCGCATTGATTCGTATCTACCAATAGAAAATTTGGACGAAACTGAGCTGATGAATTTCTAAGTCGTCAACGATTAATATTTCGGTTCGCAGAGCAACACTTTTTTTTTGCCAAATCCTTATTTTTAAGCGAAAAGATATAGATTGAGTATATTTTTATCAAAAATTGAGATGGATGAAATATTCTTAACATTTACTAACATGGAAATAGTACTAAATTCCTGAAAATTTTTCTCTTAATTTTTACATGAATTGGAATATTTTTCAGAAATACTTAGAAATACTTAGAAAGTTTACATCTTCTCTCAGATTTTTTCATACGAGTGAATTCTGAAATATTCTGAAATTTCTCAATCCATAATTTTTAAAATTTACAATAGAAAGTATTTTTAAATTTTTTAGATTTTATAACATTTCATCAGAAATTATATTTACAAAAAATCATAAAAATCTTACGCTATTTCATAATTAGCGTAGATAAAAAATTCTGAGAAAAGATGCAGTTTTCTGAAAAATGTTCTAATTTGTATAAAAAAAAGAGAAAATTATAAAATTATACAGAAATTCTGAAAAATTATATGAAAAATTCTGAGAAAATTTTTCACCAGGGATATCATTAATTTTGTTATGGAATTCGTTAATAGCAATATTTCATCAGACTCTGACTTGTGGTCAGAGTCAGACAGTTCTAATGACTGCTATTACTACATGATATGGTATTGTTTATTTCATTTCTTAAATTATTTAACATTTTAAATTGTTATTGTATATATATATGTTAAAAAGTTGTGTATATATGTACATATGAATTTTTAAAAAATTTATTTAAAAAATATATATACTTCATTTTTTGTCTGCAGGAACGTATAAAAATACAGAAGATTGACAATTATTACGATAAAATTTGTCACATGTATGATAAAACATTCCAATCTCATTTTACGAAAAATTTCTTTTGAAGTAATAATATATCAGAAAGGTTGTATATATTTTACAAACAATGCATGGATTTTTATTGAATATTATATTGTTTGATATTTTAAAGAATAACACACTCTAAGAGAATCAAATTTTGAATTTACTAATATTTTTGAGGCTTCCACGCCTTGCTTTCTATAAAGATTATGTGTTTTGCGAGTTCTCTCCAAATTCATTCTTGATATGCCAACGTTTCGTGAACCTTGCAGTCTACTTTATCAGGGCGAGGAGTAGCCTGATACTGAGCTGTTCCTTCCGGCCGTTCCTTTTATTATGTTACTTGTTGGAGTGGTGGGGGGAAGAAGAGAATTGTGGAGGGGGAAGAGGTGGGGGAAATTGGTCGGTTTTCAATAACCGGGAGAATGGTTTCCTATATTTATATTGTAGTCATTATCTCTATTTAGATTGTTAGAGTGTTTTTGTATCTCTATGGCTTCTCTATACTTTCTTGGAAAGTATAATGTAATATTAACTATTGTGGTCATTTTGTCAAACAATATTTGATGTTCTGTTTTGATGTTATGTTCTGATAATGTTGACTGCGTGGCGGTCTGGTTTTAGCCTGTTGGTGTTCTTTTATCCGTAGATGACTGTTGGTGTTCTTTTATCCGTAGATGACCATTCTCCCGGTTTCTCCAATGTATACTTGCCCGTAGGAATATAGTATTTTGTATACTCCTGCGGAGCTGAGTGGAAGTCCTTGATCTTTCGAATTTCTTAAAATTTGTCCTATTTTTTTTGGATGGTTTGAATTCGGATATTGTGTTTGTTTAATATCCTGCTAATCCGATCTGTTGTTTTTTTGATATGTGGGAGAATGGATGTGATCCTTTCGTCTGATTGTGTGTCAAAGACTATTGTCTTGTTTGCATGTTTATTGATAATTTTGATTTTGTCGTGTTCGTTTTTCTGTAAGGCTAGTTTCAAATAATTGAGTTCTGTCTGTAGATGTTCTTGTCAACGATGGTGAAAGCTCTATGTATAAGTGAATTAATTGCAGACTGTTTTTGTTCTGGGTGCGACTCGGTATGTAAGCATGTATCTATATTGTGTGTGTTGGTTTTCTGTACTTGATGGCCTAAGATACTGTCAGCTTTTTTAGAGAACATCTAGGAAGGGGAGTTTACCGTTTTCTTTTATATCTATAGAGAAATGGATATTTGGATATTAATTGTTAAGAAAAAGAAATTTACGGAGTTCAGTTTTATTGTGTCTCCATATCATGAATGTCATAACGGAATTAAACTTCTGGTTTTTTGAGTGTTTTTCTGAGGGTCTTTTTTTCAAAATGCTCCATGAAGATTGGCGATTACAGGAAAAATAGGAGAGCCTATTGCCGCTCCTTTGTTCATAAAATTGATTGTTATAGAAGAAGTAAGTAGTTGTTAAGCACTCTATTAGCGAGATAAGGTCGGAAGATACTTCATATGAGACCTTTATGTTTAATGTGTCTTTTATTGGGACTTGTGTGAAAAGGGATTTTATGTCGAAACTTACAAAGTCTGTAGGTCGCAGTCGGATCTTTTTTATGAAGCCTGTTGAGTTGATTATGTGTGATTCGGATTTTCCAGTGAGGGGTTGTAGTGTTTGTGCTAGGAAGCAGAATAAATTGTATATTAGGGAGTGTATGACGCTAACAATTGGTCTGAGAGGAATGTTTTGTTTGTGTACTTTTAGTAGTTCATATAGTCTTGGTGGGAGAGAATTTGTAGGTTTTAATGTTAATTTGATTTTATTAAGAATATTGCTTTTCTCCACTAGGATCTTGGTTTTCTGTGCGATTGTATTAGTTGGAGCTTTGTCAAGTTTTTGTATGCTTTGTCTGAGAGAAGGTTCTTCATCTTTTTTTTATAGTGTGATATATTCATGACTACTGTCGTGCTGCCTTTATTGGCTGGAAGCACGATGATGTCTATGTCCCTGTTCAGGTCTTGGAGGGCCAATCATTTTTGTCTAGTGATTTGATGGAGGAGCTTTAAGGATATTGGTTACCTGTCTGCGGATATTATCTTATTCTTATGGGAATCAATAGATAATTGACTCTATTTGGCTGATAATTTCTTCTTTTGAAATCTTTCTAGATGCCACTGCAAAATTAGGATCTTTGGCAAGCGCAGATATAGTGTCTTTGTTGGATATGTTCTTAACGTTAAATAGAGAGGGTTGTGGATTTTTGTGAGGGACAAGGTTTATGTATTTCTGTTTCTGTCTTTCAAAGGATTGTGTATGGGTCTTCACGGCTTATTCATATGTAAAACGATCTAAGGTTTGCCAGATATCGTAGCGGATAGCAACAGGTGTTTAAAGATTTTATGGAAAATCTGAACTATTTGTGACTTAGTTTGACCATTAGAAATGGCATTTTTTAAAGATGAAATTGGTTTTATGAAGGATGTTTTTATAAGTTCCTAAGTGGTCTTTGAGTCATAGGAAGTTGTAGGAACTTTGGGATGATGTTATTATCCTTACAGCGTTTTAGGAATGCCAAGTCGATAATTTCTTGGCTAAAGAAGGCTTGAGTTTGCTGAAAGTGTTTACTTTAGCAAGAATACTTTCCCCGTAGAAGTATTTGATAATATTCTTGAGGCTTCCACAGATATTTTCTATATAAAGATTATGCGTTTCGCGGGTTTCCTTCGTATCCATATCCATTCTTGGATATGCCAACATTTCATGAACCTTGTAGTTCACTTCATCAGGGCGAGAAACAGCGTGATACTGAGCTGTTCCTCCGGGCCGTTTCTTTTATATATTAGTTGTTGGAAGATGGAGGAAAGAAGAGAATTGTGGGTGAAGAGAGGTGGGGAAATGGTCTTCAATAATTATGTATATAATATTTATAAATTTACTTTGTTTCAGATTGTATGAAGAGCAATCCTTTACTTCAGCCTATTAATGAAAGAGGTCTTCCTAATGTACCGTTGAAGAAAGCAATATTGTCAACATTACAATTATTGGGGAATCAAAATTTTTTTCGAGAAGTTAGTAATCTATTCGATTTAAGTTCAAGTACTACACACAAAATATTTATGTATGCGGTGCTCTGTGTAATATTATGAATGAATATCTACATTGAATCTCCAAGCCAAATCTCCAAGAGTTTCCAAATATAAGACAACAGTTTAATGAGCTCAGAGAATCGAATAGTTTTCTAAACATGATATGCGCAGTTGGTAAAATGCACATAGGAATCCTAGCTCCAATAGATGATCTTATGAGTTATTATAATATTATAATATACGAAAAGATTTCTATTCAATCATTCTACAAGAATCTGTGATGCAAAATGTCAATTTATTGACATTTTTATTGGTTAGCCCTGTGCAATTCATAATGCAAGAGTGTGGAAAGAAAAATCTATTGGTCAAGCACTCGCAGATGATCCAACACTTATACCAGAAGAAATTCATATTATAAGGAATTCTGCTTACAAACTTATTTATTAACACCATTCCGTGATAATGGTTACTTATCTCTAAGACAAAATATAATAAAAAATTAAGTTCGAAAAGAGTTGTCATTGAGCAGGGAGGACTGAAAGCTTTAGAAGATTAAAGTTTTTAAATATGTCTCTAATGAATGAAATGAAAATAGTTGTTATTGTTGCTTGTGTTCTGCACACAATATTTGCATCAGACATAATAATGAAACTAAGCTATGTGATGATGAACGTGAACTAGATGAGGACCAGGATGAGAATTTCATTTTTGAAGCAACTAATGATAAAAGAAATAGAATTGCAAATTCTTTGTGGGCAAATAGAAGATGAAATAAAATATAAATAAACAATAAATAGGAATTTTAAAAACAATCCTTTAGTAAAAACATGTGCCAAAACTGTTTTTTTTTACTAAATATATTTTAAAACGTGCGAAAATTATAAATTGTCATGAAAATTAGATATAAAAATAAATTGTATGTTAATCTTACATTTGCGTATATTTATTTCACTTTAGAACAGTTACCTTTGAAATAATGAATATTACGTTATATTAAATAAAATAAGGTATAAAAATATATATCTATTAAAATATATATTTAATATATGAAACCTAATGATTGTATTAGCAACGAATACTATTTTCTCCTTAAAACTAGTTTTACATTAGTCGCAAATTGATCATAAGCGTGCTGCAACAACTAATCTGAAGCATCAATTTTTAAATTTATTTTATTATCGCAACAAGCTTATGATTGACTGCGAATAATGTAAAACTAACAACATAGTAAAATAAAAAAATTTTGCAATATCGTAAAAACGTAACATTTGCAATGTATGAAAAATATTTATTTCATTACATTAAAAATCTGAAAATAAACAATAAAAATCTAAGATCATACTTTGTAGAAAGAAACTTTTTGATGTAGAAATGTAAAGTACTATGAAATTTTAAATGTATATGGTAATTACTTAAATAATATATAAGTTGCATAAAAATTTTTGAAATATTCAATGCAGTTTACATTTCTATATCTTTAAAGTTTAAAGTAAAATTAAAGTATAAAAGTAAATAATTTTTAAAAAATACTTTTTATCTAATTATCTAATTTTTAAAAAATACCTCAACAAAATACTTAGTCTTATAAATTTATCAAAATTACTATATGATTTAATCATTGTTTGTTGAGCGGGTTTTTTGTAAATCTTTCAAGAGAGCGACAAGATTGTTTATTGCTTATATTTTGCTTTCTTTAATCTTCTTTTTATCTTCTCAAATTTTTTTTATAATTTTTTTCGTGCAACATTTCTTCTTAAAATCGAAGTTTTTTTTTCTCTTTCTTTGACAATTTCATTTTTCTTTTTTGTGGAATGTTTTCTATAGCACCTGCATTTTCCTTATATATGTTATCAGGTGATTCATCCTCAGTAAGTATTTCCGGTTTGAATGTTGAACTCAGTGATGTTTCAGGAGGATTCACACTCTTTTTTTCTGTAAAAATTTTATGCATTTGTTGGAAATATTTCCAAATAATTTCCAAATAACTTTCACCTTTTTTTTAATTTAGTTGTATTTCGATTGTAAGTAACTTCCACTTGTTTATCAAATCTTGCACTTTTACTTTATAACTTTTCTCTTCAAAAGCTTTAACAATTAAATTCCAATAAGATGTTTTCTGACTACTTGGATTTTCAAATTCATATTAAGACATTGTTCAAGTAAAAGTTATATTTCTGCTTCTTTCCAGTTCTCTTTAGGGTCATCTGAAATCAAATCATAAAAATCATTTTATTTATACAGTACATGAATATTTTGAAAATACTAAAGTGTTCCAAGAATAATTTTTTAGATTATTATTTGTTATACATTTTTTTATATAATGGATTATAAAATAATAAAATAGAACACAATAAAAAATTAACACTTTTTCAATCATGCATAATAGAAAATAATAAACAGATATTAATTTCCTTGATTATATTTACTTTGATAAATAGATGATAAAGATTTTTCTTAAATTAAATTAAATTAAATAATCTTTTCATGTTGTTCACAGAATGTGAATGTATGGATGAGGATGGAACATAGTAAATGGAAAGATTATTTATAGAAAGCACTCGTGAAAGCCTCAAGAATATTATACATTTATTATGAGATCAACATTACATTCTGTTCAGTAGTGCTATCTAGAACTACTGTGTATATAACTTGATTTATGCCGAAATTATGGATCAGTTTTAACATTGATGATAACTTAGACATAAATCGAGTCGTATAAATGTAATATATTAATATATTTGATGAAGTTGGTTTTAATGTTAAAAATGAGAAGTTGCATGTTGAGTCTACAAAATTTTGTGGAATTAATGAAGATGGGATCAAAATGATTTTAAATTGAAAGTTTTTTGATCTTTTTTTCATTGATTGTAGGTGAAATCATTTTAGGCACAATTATAGGAACACAATTAGAGGAGATCTATATCTATGAAATAAATTTAATTAAATCGAAATAAACCAAAATATTACAAAATTTGTTTATAAAAAGTTCATAATTCTTATGTGTATGTTGAGATTTTCAATCACATTCAAAAAATGCATTTTTAGGTTAATCTGATCGCAAATACGAATTAGCAAACTTCACAACTTTTTCATTATACTGTACAAACAAACCCCTTAAACAGTCTAGCAGGATCTTAAACGCTTGTATAATTTTAAATTTATATACTACGTAAACTCTAAACTGCACGCTGAAATTTTTCCGGTCTTGAAGTGCAACTGTATATTAAACTACGGCAATAATATCACGAATTCAATTGTTTAATAATTTAACAATTTTTTATGCTTATTACACATCTTTAAACGATCTTAATAATGCTGAATGACATATTGAAATCTGTAAATAATTAATTCTTATTGCGAAAAATATTACCTCGGAAGTCGAACCCGGATCTCTGGCATTGCGAACGTCCTAAGCCTTTAGACTACTGACGCAATATATTTTCCGTTATACATATATTTTATCTTGAATTATTTCTACTTTAAGATCGATTTTAAACATTTTTTTTTCCTTTTCATTTAAAGATATTTTAATAGAATTCATTTTGCTATAACCTACAATTAGCTATTAGCTGGCGGTATCATGGCGACTGCAATGCAGTTCGTTTACGCAATACATTGCGCAGCAGAGCATCATGAGCAGAATTTCAGAGATAGCTGCACGGTATACAACCCTGCATAAACGAACGACATCTGCAGTAATAACTGCATAAACGAACGCAGCCATACTGTTTATAGGAAAACAAAATACATGAGATATCAACATACATTTACTTTTTTAAAAAAGGTAAAAAGCGCTGTGTATATGTGCAAAAAAAAATATTATTAAATTAAAATATATGATGAAACCTAGATGATACGTATTTTTATATTTATTAAGTTATTTATAAAGTCCCATAAATAAACATTTTACTTAATTTAAACGTATCAGGTACATAAAAGATTTGATATCAATAATTGGCGTTATATTATAATCTTTAAAAATTGTTATCTCGCTCAATCCAAATTATATATGAAACTTGAACAAAACTCTATAAAATTAAAAAATGAAATCCAAATTGCGTTATCTTTTCAATCCAAGAGTTATCACAGAGAATTAAGGATGTACATGAACAAAATTAAAAAATTTAAATGAACAAATTTTAAATAAAGAAATTATAGCTACTATTTTGAATTTTGATATTGTCTTTATCATTTTATTTTATATCTCTAACCTAACAGAACCAAAAAAAATGAATCTGCAAAATATCCAAATTTTCACTAGTTTACTGAATGATAGCGCCATATTTAATTCGCCATATTGAATTTGCAAAATGTGACTTCAAATTCGGAATCAGTAAATCAAAAAACATAGGCAAGCAAAGTTTCAAGAAACTCTGCTGAAAAAACCTAATCTACAATTGAAATGTAAAAAGAAACTCGTATTGATATACAGAAATGTTACTAGTAATATGAAATATTAGGTGTACAACTTTGCTTCCGCCGTTTTTTTTCCGAAATTCGAGGCTTTATTGTAAAAAACTGGTTATACATTTATGATTCGAAGTATTGTCCATCGCTGGCCACTACTTTCTCCCATCTTTCGGGTAGCGTACGAATCCCACGTCGAAACAAACTGGTCATCTTTTGAGGCTATCCACGAATCGATCCAATTTTTTACTTCTTCATAAG
>NW_012130106.1:2101971-2108427 GCF_000143395.1 Atta cephalotes | reverse complement strand
ATCTATGATCTATTTATTTCGACCACCACTTACCGTTAAAGCCATCTATAGGAAAACGGCGGAAGCAAAGTTGTATACCTAATATATTTTTCGCAACACATACCATGGTTAAAATGTTGTAAAAAGTTAATCCTACAAACGTAAATACAAAGATATGCACCATCTAACTATTTTCTAAATTATATTTTTAATTTCAGAACAATGATTTCTTTTGTCCAAAACAAAAAAATCAATTGGTAAATATGATAGCATAACTTACTTCTTAAACTTTCTTTATATTTTTGTACACCACGTTATTATTCAAGATGATTTCCATATTTTTGGATGAGTGTCGCTTAAGGAAATTCCACAAATTAAAAAATAATAGTCTCTTTACTCACAGGAGTACTCGTCGATATTTATAAGAGCTTTTGTGGCGCCTTGCGGCACATGTGTGTGTGTGTGTGTGTGTGTGTGTGTGTGTGTGTGTTTACTTCTCGGAGTCTTCTGTGTCGGAATCGCTGTCGGTCCCGAAGAGTTGGCATGATAGCCGTGGGTTGAGCCACTTCCTCTTCCGTCCTTCTGGCGTCGGGCGTATCAGCGTCAGGCAGAAGCTTATTGGCGACTCAATCGCTAGATCCTCCGGCAGCGGTAGCGACGGTCTCGGCGACCACAGGGAACTCGTGCTCATCTGTTTATGTAGACGAGCCCATCTCCGTCCTCCGTGAATCCTTGAGGGGGGAACTCTCTCTTGGGAGCTCGAGAGGTATCAGCCTCCATGGAAAGAGAGTTATTCCCGAATCGAGCGGTTTCTCCGTCGGTGGCTCCTCTGGTGCACGGGAGACTGGAATGGTCTCGGCAACGTTTCCGTGGCAACTTGTAGCCTTTAGTTCGCCAAGAAGAGGATGCCGCACAGGCCCGAGTAGGGATCACTCTGCTCCACGAAGGCCCGATACGAGCTCACTCCATGAGTATATGCAAAGGTCCTTTAGAGAGGAGCTCGCTTTGCAGGGTTACGACACCAAAAAAAGTGGTCTGTCACCAGAATAGAGGTCCTTTGCGGAGCTCACTCTATTCTGAGTGAAGATGCTGAAGACCTCCCGCAGAGTCCTACTTCTATGCGTAGCCTCCTCGCGGCGGCGTCGGACTCGCACTGGGCGGACGCTCGATCAACGTCAAGCGCAGCACCGAGTGCGCAACTCAGAGGCGGCGCGGATCGCATGACTCTATTGATGGTGCTTTAAGCCGCCACATTTTTATATTGATATATTATCACTTTTTTAAAAAGGTAAATGTATACTGATATCTCATGCATTTTGTAATGTTTAGCGTCTTTTTATAAACAGTATACGAATTAATTAATTTACACATTTTTTTTCCGAAGACCCAAAGAATATTTTTCAGCGCCTTTTTCTACCCTTTTTTAAAAGGTAAATTTTGTACTGATATTACGTATTTTGTAGTGTTTAATGTTTCCTTATTAATTCGTTTTATAATTAATTAAAAATCTTTCTCGCGGAACATATATTTGTATCGCTTTCTTACCTCTTTCAAAAAGCTAAATTTATATACTAATATTATGGCTTTTATAGTTTTTAATGTCTTTCTATGTAAAAAATATTTAAATTAATTACTTCAGTACATTTTTTACGAAGATTTTTAACTGTAACATCAAAGTTGAAAAGTCATTCAATCGTTTCTTGCAACGAGCTAAAACGATTACTCATTATTATTTGTAGCAATACTTTTTACTCATTACAAATAATCTTTTCAGTGGGTAAACGCGTAATGATAAAGAATTACTTTTCAAAATGATTTTTCCAAGCTTAGCACAAAATTAGTGTAATTAATTATCGTTACAATAAAAAACTGCAACGTTGTTGTCGAGTTGTTTTTATATATAAATGACTGTAAACAGTGAATTAACCAATTTAATACACTTTTTTTAAGAAATAACGAAAAATACTTTTAGCGCTTTTTTTTATCCTTTTTTAAGAAGGTAAGTTTTATACTGATATCATGTATTTTGAAGTATTTAATATTTTCTTATAAATTCATTTTTTAGTTCAGTAAAATTTTTTCTCGCCTAACATATATTTGTAGCGCTTTTTTATCTCTTTCAAAAAGATCAATTTATATGCTAATTCATTTTATTTTTGTAATGTTTAGCGTCTTTCTCTATATGAAAAGAATATAAATTAATGACTTAGTATATTTTCTACGAAGATTTTTAATTGAAGCTGTAACGTCAGAGTTAGAAAGTCACTCAATCGTTGCTCGCAACGAGTTAGAACGGTTTCTCACTCGTACTGAGAAAAAGTAATTCATTATTTGTGTTACGTCCAGACTCCACAATTTTTTTCTTCGATAAGAATTTTCGTTTCATCGCCATAAAAGTTATTAACAAATAACACTGGTAGACCATTTTCTACCATAAGGAGTTACAATGTAAGCCGAATAACATTCGCCTTTTTAAGATTAATAATCCATTCGGGACGAAGTTGTTTGATTAAAAATTTAAAGTGCTGAATAGACGAACTTTATCCCGAGGAACAGAAGAAGTAAATAGTTTAAGAGTTACAAACTGAAACAGCAGTTGTCAGTAATAAATAACACATGTGATTCTAAATTATTGACATCCGGCAAACGATTGATGACGAAAGTTATCTTAGACACATACCCTATTTCACAATCGATATCCTTAATCCTAATCCTAGATTAGACCAGTAACATATGCGAGGTATGCACTCGGCACCACTAGCTCGCGAATATAAAAAGAAGGTCCTTCATGACATCAGTCAGACAGTCAAGCTCCATCTCCGACACGAAACTCTGCCCTGATTCACGACTACAAATCATTCTGCAAGTCGACAGTTCGCAACTATATCGCTTCACTGATCTTAGTGGTGAGTCGACACTCTGCCAGTTCGATCGAGTGATCTTACTCGTCTATTACGTGACTCAAGTGGCCGAAACCTCTAAACCGCTGAGTCAACCCTCCTCTTGGAGCCCTTAGATTCTCACAGAGATCGGACATTTGACAATCATCCTCAAAAGCCTATATATATATAATATATATATATTATATATATATATATATATGTCGAGATGAGATTTACTGCTGCTCTGCAAGGTTACTCACCGCGAAAGCTAACCCATAGCCATGCTTAAACCGCCCCTACAAGGATTGGCTTAGAAATCGGGTCTATCATGAAGCGCGGAGACTTCTAGACCAAGTATACCAGGAACACCTTGAGGGTTCTCGAAATCGGAGTCGCCCAGCCGAGGACGCATTGCCTTCGCCAGTTCTACCTGCTCACCTAAATGCAATAAAGGTCATACCTTCTCCTTCTCCTTCATCTCCTCCTCGAACTCCTTTACCTCTCCCTCAAACTCTTTCACCTTCCGCTCGAACTCTATCACCCGCGTTTTTGGACGCTCTAACAGAATTTTCCCTGACATCCCTCCGCTAACACTCAATTCATCCGTCATGTCATTTTCCCCCAGAGAAACTTCGTCTCCGACGAACTCCACGGACAGTGTAAAGTTCCTAGAAGAAATTCCTCCATCAACACCGAGATTCTATTTCCGCATCCAAGAGAGTGACTCATTTGAATCAGTCGTCAGACAATTCCCGCGGACTACCGCATCTATTCCCGAAGAGATCTTTACGATCGGCTCTCATTATTTCGATCCAAACGAAATCCAGTATGGAATTACTGACCAACCTCCCCCTTCCTGTATTCCGGTATTTATTCCGGATTCCGCCAACCCTTATTTAATTCCGATAGAATTCTTTTTCAATCTCTTTCCTCCTTCTTCTGTTACCATCCAAGAAATAGAATGAACAAAAATCAGTGCTCTGCTTCCCCTGAATTCTCATTTTCTGGCTATTTAATTCAACTATACTACCTTGATCAAAAAGTTCCCGGAATTCATTCAGAAAATTCAAAATACAAGTTCATCAAAAGTCAGTATTGTCCCCTTCAAAGTATTCAAAGTACTCCCCATCGACTGCAAACGCACTTATGCCAGCGCTTGATCCAGCTCTCGAAACATTTCTGGAACTCTATTGTCGATATAGCCATCAGAGCCGTCTTCTATTTTTCCATTACCTCCTTTCGGCTGTTAAAACGCGTTTCCCGTAATGGTTTTTTGATTCGATCGAAAAAAATCAAGATATGGCAAGAAGCCATATCAGGTGAATTCGATGGTTGTTGGATGGTATTCGTTTCGTTCTTGGTCAAAAATTCACGGATAATGATGGCATTTGCGACAGTGCGTTATGATGGTGCAAAATCCACGAGTTGTTTGCCCACAAATCCTTTCTTTTTTGGCGAACTGCTTCACGCAAACATCTCATAACGCCCAAATAATACTCCTTATTAACTGTCTGACCTTCTGGCAAAAATTCGTGATGTACAATACCGTTGTAATCCATGAAAACCGTAAGTATCGCTTTCTTTTTGACTGAAAACGACATGGTTTTTTTGGTCTCGGCTCATTTGAAACTTTCCATTCATTCGCCTGATGTCTGAATTGCGTGTCGTACTCATAAACCCATGTCTCCAGTAATGATGCGTTTAATGAATGTTGGATCGGAAATCAGCCTTGGAAATCATGTCTTTGGCGATAACAACGCGGTCCCTGTTTGGCATGAAATTCAGTTTCTTCGGGACCAACTTTGCAGCAACACGGCGCAAACTCAAACCATTAATTACAAAGTCCTGAATGGATCCATAAGCAATTTAAGTCCTCTGCCAGCTCTCTGATAATTAATTTGCGGTTATTGATCAACATTTCTCACTTTATTGATGTTTTCGTCAATTTTCGATGTCGACGGCCTGTCACTGCGTTCGTCATCCTCGACGGACTCACGACCACTTTTGAAGCGTTCATGCCACTCATAAACGGCTGTTTTCTTTAGAGTATCACTGCTGAAACAACTTCCCAACATTTCCAAGATTTTCACACCATTGAATCCATTTTTAACGCAAAATTTAATAATTTAACTCGTTGTTGCAAATTCAACTCAATTTTTAAAACTGTAAAAAATCGAAAATATCGAAAAATCGAAAAATCGAAAATCGTGCAGAGGTAGATGTACTCAAGACCGCGTAACTTTTACAAATGTCAAGCTATGACAAAAGTGATAAAATTTGGTGGGAATGTCAATGATAGATGTGGCAACCTAATCAAAAACACAGAACTCAAATCAGCTGACTCAGAGCATCACCTGGTGGTAATTCCGGGAACTTTTTGATCAAGGTGGTATATAACATGCATAAAATTTAATTGTCAAATAGTCAAATGTTAATTAGCTAATAAAGATTATCGCGTCGATCTGTAATATGTAAATTAGTTTGTAATAAATAAATTATTAACCTTGTTTTTTATTTTCTGTTCGATTGATAATAGTTAGGAACAATAAACAATACTAATAATTTTATATCTTTCTCTCGTTCTTTAATTTCAAAAACCTTAAAAACTTCGTAGTCGTTTAATCTTGCCCTTTTCAGAGATCGCCATTCCTGAGTTAAAGGGATTAGATTCCTTGACTCGAAATTCGGATGGACGATCGCACCTCTCGTGGGAAATAAGTGTCATAACATCTTTTCGGGATGTTGACATATCCCGACGCGAGCACGAAAAAAGTGCGTTCAACTCGCGGTACTCGCCTCTGTGCGGATATCTGCGAGACAGAGCCTAACCGCGTCCTACAAGGTACCCTCACTATTCTCGCTCCTCTTCTCTCCAGTAGGATCATAATTTTAAAATCTTCACGGGTTTGGACGTAACATTTGTAACACGTTATTTTTTATTTGTTACTTGTTTTACTCGTTGTGCGTTACTCATAATCTTTTTAATAAAACGTGTAATGATAAAATATTACTTTTCAAAGTAACTTTTCCAAGCTTAGCACAAAATTAGTGTAGTCAGTAATCGTTGCGATCATAAAAAATTGAAATGCCGTTATCAAAACACTTTTATAAACGACTTGATATTTACGGCATTACTTTATTTCCCATCCCTGCATTTTTTTATAGAAATATATTTATATAAAATGTTCTTTTTCAATTAGTTATTTAGTCAGATGCTCCATAAAATAAGAACCATGAAAAGACTTCTTAACTATAGAAATTTAAACTTTGAGTGATCTGTTTATCAGTACTTTAAATATATAATGAGTATTGACTAATAAAATAATTTGTAAAGCATATGAAATTAAATTTAAAAATTATAAAGCCTAACTATGAGTAAAAACATAAGATACAGTAGAATTATTTTTTTTCGATAATTTTTTTTTTTTAATTTGCAATTAATACTTAACATAATTTACGGCACACGATTCTTGTTTTCCAATTACATTTTCTACAACCTTTGGAAAGTTTAGCGCGCGCGCGCACGCACGCACGCACACACACACACACACACACACACACACACACACACACACACACACACACACACACACAC
>NW_012130106.1:2099126-2101951 GCF_000143395.1 Atta cephalotes | reverse complement strand
TATATATATATATATATTGTCATCAAAAATTAGGACCTTAATAGCCATCGAAACCATTTTGATAGTTCGTTGATTTTTAAGAAATTATTAAAATTAAAATGGACAATTCATTCCGATAGCATTGATCCTCCCATACGTTACGAAGGTTATTACACCAAACCAAAAGGTTGTAATCGCCTATTGCATGTTACATTATAGTTATTAAAAGTAAAATAGGAAATTCAATTTCGATAATGTTGATTTGACATATACTCGTATTTTCTAGGTGATGACCCTGAGTGACCATCGAAGGGTTTTGATAATCGCTCGTTGATTATTGAAGTTATTGGGAAAAAGTTCGTGGCGATTTTTTAGTAAAATTAAAATGTTTTTCTTAGAGTATTGAAATCAATTTATTTAAACCAAATATGCTCCTATTTTCTATAATATTTTGCCATTTTTGGGGCAGAGCCATAATTCCATCGCGATAGAACTTCTGTGGTTTCTGATCGAAAAACTGCTTCAAGTGATTTTCACAAGCTCTCTTGAAGCTAGCTTTACACCATTAAGAGAGTTCTGCAGAGACCTAAACAAATGATAATCTGAAGGTGCTATGTCAGGACTATAGGTGGATGCATTAAACTTCCCAGCCAAGCTCTCGCAATTTTTGTCGAGTCATCAAAGATGTGTGTAATCGAGCGTTGTCGTGATGGAAGACGACACCTCTCCTATTGATTAATTCTGGCCGCTTCCTCTCAATTGCTTGTTATAATCTCTGCAGTTGTTCACAGTAGAGTTCGGAATTAATTGTTTGATTGGACGATAACAGCTCATAGTGAACGATTCCCTTCCAGTCCCATCACACACACAACATCACTTTCTTCCTCGTCAATCCAGGTTTTGCGATTGCTTGCGCCTTCTCTCCTTTCTTTATTCCACGATTTTTCTAGTTGGATTGTCATAAGTAATCCATTTTTTACAAGTTATCATTCTCTTCAGAAATGGCTCAATTTCATTCCGTTTCAGTAGCGTATCACAAATGTTAATTCGGTCCATCATATTCCTAACACTAGTGAGGAACACAAACATCGAGCTTCTTTTTGTATTCAGCTTTGTGTAAATGATTTAAAACTGTTTTGTACCTGGTAATGATTTAAAACTGTTTCGATGCCTAGTTTCCTGGCAATCTCCACAGTGCTCACATGCTTATTACGCTCGACTTTTACCATAATTTCATCGGACTTTTCAGTGATTGGTCGACCGGAGCGAGGCTCATCTTTCACATCGAAATTTCCAGCACGAAAGCGAGCGAACTATTTCCGTGCTGCTGATTTTGATAGAGTATCTTCACCATAAATAGCGCAAATTTTTTCACAAGCCTGTGCAGCATTCTTGCCTTTATCATAGTGATACTGCAAAATGTAGCGAATTTTTTCCTTATTTATTTCCATTTTCAAAATAAAATAACTTTTGATTCATTTCATCGATTTCAATCTTTTTCGGCTCAAAACAAAGATTAAAATGTCACTTTTTAAATGCATCTTTAATGTTGCCGATGCGATTAGTAATTGCCGATTACTGAGCATTTAATGCCATCTAGCGGGAAAAACGTCACGAAATTTTTCCCACTATTAAAATTAATTATTTCCCAATATTAAAATTAAAACGGGTAATTCATTTCTGATGACTTTGACCTTCACATGCATTATGAAAGTCATCACATCGAAACTTTTGGAAAGTTGTAGCAGTAACTTATCACGTGTTATTAAAAGAAATGAAATGACCTTGACTCATATTGTCCAGGTCATCCTGAGTGACGATCTATTTTAGCAGTCGACTGTTCGTTAAAAAATTACTAAGGAGTAAAGTAAGAAAGTTGAGATTGTCCCTGCCGACTGAAGTTCGAGACGTAATCCATAGGCAAACGACGTTGATAATAACGTTCCATAAATTAAAATTTCAACAAAATTTGGAACTTGTTGCAATAGTAGGTATAATAGGGGGATTCTAACCTAGGGGGCTAGAGGAGGGCGCAGGGGGGGGAAGGGGCGAGAAAGTTCCGGCGCCATCGCTTTTTACATAAACATAGGACTCCGGTCGATGCAGCCTTAGAAAGCATCTGTCGTATTTTTAATGTGTATGATTTGTATCGAAGGTCCTCCTCGGCAAGTCGACGCATTGTTGGCCGCTTACACCAACAATCGGTGTTAATTTTCGCATTTGTCCTGGGTCATCCGAAATCATCCGACCCTGGGTCAGCGCTTGAGCCCTTTCAACGATTGCGGGGGTCCTCGCGGTGGATTCTTTCGAGTGATTCTTCCTCGCTGGCATCTTTGTTAGACTGTTCTAAAACCGTATATTTTGCCACAATGTCATAACCGGTTGATCCAAAGAACCGAATTATTTCTGATATTATTTGCTGAGCGCGAAAGTCTTCGATAATCGCGGCTCTTCGATTATACTCCGCACTTAGTTTCAACATCCCAAACATTTTGAAAATATGACTGTTTACTAGAAGCATCATTTGGACGCCAACAATAACCTCTGACGGAGGCACAATATATAGCGAAAAATTCAAATTGAAATTTGTCCGGATTTTGGTGACGCATCCTGTATATATGCGTGTGTGTGTGCGTGCGTGCGTGCGTGCGTGCGTGCGTGCGTGCGTGCGTGCGTGCGTGTGTGTGTGTGTGTGTGTGTGTGTGTGTGTGTGTGTGTGTGTGTGTGTGTGTGTGTGTGTGTGTGTGTGTGTAGTGTAGTAGTAAGTAAGTAATAAGTAAGTAAGTAAAGTAAAGTAAAGTAAATAAAGTAACTAAAGTAAGGTAAGTAAGTAAATAAATTAAAGT
>NW_012130106.1:2093412-2099106 GCF_000143395.1 Atta cephalotes | reverse complement strand
CGGTTAGGTTGGTTAACGGTTCGGTCGGTCGGTCGGTCGGTTACGGTCGGTCGGTCGGTCGGTCGGTCGGTCGGTCGTCGGTCGTCGTCGTCGTCGTGTCGTGTGTGTGTGTGTGTGTGTGTGTGTGTGTGTGTGTGTGTGTGTGTGTGTGTGTGTGTGTGTGTGTGTGTGTGTGTGTGTGTGTGTACATATATAATAGAGAAAAAAGGAAAATAGATAAACAAACTATAGAGGAAAGATGTAAAAAAATTTATAAAATAAAAATTTACTAGTTATAAAACTCTTCATCTTGAATAGGAACATAAAATCTTACAATACATGCTTGGAAAAGGCTACGTTGCAGTAGCGGTTTGAACGATTGATGCAGTAACATTGCCCGAGCTCTTTCTAAGTTTCGTCCCCTCCATCACATTTCTTCAGGAATGCGTATGGAATTGTTCAACCAACACAAGCGAGAGATCAAACATACAAGCGTCGAAATACGACAGCTTTGTTAATCCCAACAAACGAGAATGGATTGAAATGGATTAAAATGGATTCAGATTTTCAGAAATACGGATTCATGAATGCTAAAATGAATCCTTTTCAATCTTGAATGCATTTTTATTCATTTATAAGAATTACATAGAGCATATCTTTATGCCTTTCAATCCAAAAATAATATCAGCATTTTCTGTGCATCGTGAATACTGCTCAATTCAATATTCTGAATATGAAATGCAATTTTTCAATCTAATTGAATAAAAAAAGTTTTTATTTACAAATGGATCATAAATGCTACTTAAATTATTTAAAATTATAAGTAGAAAATTTTTCATTTTAATCCAACTAAGTTCACAAAAATTGTAACGTAAAAATAATTGAGCTATGTTCATTTTTCTTTGATTAGAAGTTCTCTTTGATTAGTAAAATGAATGATCGATGTGAACTCTCGAACTAAGTCGAACAAGCCCGAATATTAGACTAATCACAACGTGCGATTCGGCCAAGCGAGATTAGATTATCCGACATTTACCCAATGTTGTCTCATAGTAATGTACATTGTTTATATTTTATTATATCTTAAATGATGATACTTTTATTATATCTATATAATTTCATTCCTAGCTGGTTGTAATTGAAATAGACAATGAACACATTTATCAATTGAAGAAGTGGTGTAGTGAATAACATAGAAGATTCATAATCCAGAAATCCCAAGTTTCGCATCTCACTAAGATGCGTTTTTTAATATCAATTTGAAGTAATTAATTTCAGGTATAATTATTATAAATATTCCTATTTATATTAGGAATAAAATGTGTAATCCTTGAAGATGAATGTTTTTTTTTTAGAATATTAAACTAGTCAGCTCCATTTTAATCCATTTTAATCCATTCTCGTTTGCTCGGGTAATAAATGATTTTTTTTAGGACATTCGACATATTAATACGATATTTCGCAATAACATCATGAATGTAATTTTAATACATTGTGATGTTGCCAGATAATGCGTATAATTATATATGTTCCACCCGTTGTAGTCCTTATACTCGTCATAGTATTCATGCTCTTTCTCCTACCCGTCGTGGTCCTATCATAGTAATCGCGTTCTCTCTTTTTCTCATTATATTCTCTCCCACATTCTCTTTTCTTCTTGCTCATAATTTTATTAAATAAATATGGTATTTTTTTTACGATTTTTTAATATGATTTAACAATGATTTTAATTTAGCAATTAATTATAATAATATTTTTAGTAATGTAATGTAATACAAATAGCTGAGCATTCCTAATTATTAAATCATTATAAACTATTATCGAGTAGCTATCGAACATTTATTATTATTGTACTACGTCATATTACTGAACAGCTATCACATTATTAATTAATTCTAAACTATAAAGAAAGAAAATTCTTTTCCTCGCAGTAAGGAGAAATAAGAGTGTACAGGTTTCAAAGTTACATAACAAGCAGATAATGTCGTAGAAGGAAGCAAAAAAAATATTTTAAGATTGTGGAAGAAATCTAGAAAGAAATAGAGATTAGCATTATAATTTCTTATTATTCAATTTTTATTTTAATAATTTGATTAACTTATTTGAGGAAAAATTGCAAATCTTCTTATTATATAATTCTAAACTGCTGAATAGAGACAGGGAAAAAAGAGACTGAAAATAATTTTAAAAATTCAGTAATATATTTAAGTATCATATTATACATTTTTTATAAAACATTAATTTATTTCTTACTTTAAATGTAACGCAATACAATTTCATTTGAAGTGCACATTACTAATTTACACTCCATGTTTCATAAACTTCACGCAATCTTTTAATGCACCACATTTATTGTAATATAATTTTGGCGTATAGTAATCACAAATTGTTGATATATATTCTCTCGCGATTTTATTAAAAAGATATGGTATTCTTTTTATAACTTTTATGATGCAATTTTACAATAGAACGAACACAATTTTAATGATATTTTAATGATATAAATCGGTCAACCGGATGCGCTTTCTTATTAAATAATTTATTTTTACGAAGATATGCAGAAGGAATGATGAAAAGATTAGGGAAAAGATAAATTTCCAAAGAAATATTTTTTAATATAGATTTATTTATCTAATATTTAATGCAGCATGTATAATATAATTTAAATAGACCATAGACCACTACTTCACATTCTATGATAGAATTTTTAGCATAAATTTTGTGCAAAGTGTTTGCAGCATCGTGTTTATTAGTAATACAATTTTGTCTTAAAAATGATACAAAATATTTGAATTTTTCAGTAACATCGTGCGTATTGATTTAATTTATAGTACGCATGCTCGACACATTGCTTAAATAAGAAGAATTGTTGGTTCATGTACAAGCATATATCATACAATGACAATTTTATGTTTTTCGTATCACATACTTTAACAAGTTCTACATTCAGATCTTGAATCGGTGATGATGGGACAGTTGACTGTATTAATTACTCAATATCTGCGTCTCTCGCCTTCCACTTAGCAAGAGGCAGGATTATGCAATTGCCTCGATTGTCGCAATTTCTACATGAGACGTAAATCCCACGACGATCCTGATATCCAAGAACTTATACGTTGTTAATGACAATGCATATCTCGTCACCAAGATATGAGGTATGTAGCAAGATTTTTCGAAGATGCGCTGTAAAAAATAGGAAACATACCATATGTAAATTGACCTTAGAAAAATACATAACGTATAAAATATATAATCAAAATTTTATAAATACTTACTGTCTCTCATACGCCTCATCCTGTTGAATTGGAATGTAATAGAATTGGAATGTAATAGATCATAGCATTTTCAAGGGTAATATATACTCTGATACAGTAATAGCAATTTGCTCTATATAGCAGGAGCGGCCCACAGAAGTAAATAGAATGCTTCAAAAATAGATTTTCCGCGATAGTCGTCCAGTAGATAGGTTACGGGATCAGTATGCTGCACTTTAGCGATTTTAAACACCTCGGTGGTTATTTGGTGTATAATCCTTCTCGAAGACAGTTTTATATTTGCTCACACGTACCAAACCTATTTTGAATTTCGCCGGATCCGCGATCTTTACGTTGCTGTATATCGTGACCAAGAATTTTTCAACGATCGCAGAGATAACATCGACGGGTCGCAAATCGATCATTCGATGTTCCCGTGTGTATAATCTGATACAAGCTGCGACAGCACATTGATTTACTTATAGTTTCCGTTAAGTGTAAACATCTTCCACATTTTTTAATGTGCGAATGAATCACTCGGCAACCGATGCCTTCATTACGAAGTACGTTGAATAATGATTGATGTTGTGTTTTTTCAAGAGCCGACGACAACGTTGTAAAATTCTTTTCCCATCTTTTCGATATCTGTAAATTTTTTAGACATCTCTTGCTCTTTCGAATTATCTCAACGGTAACTTCAGCCGTCTCTTTTCCACTTTTATTCTTGAGTATAGTCCATGCATATTTGTTCAATATATCGATGGTAAGTAGTGTAGTGATGGTCTCTGTTGAAACGTATGGATGCATTTTGACGATATCAACCTGCCACAGATCATTATATCCTCGGACTACGACGCGTCTTCACGAGAAATTTCTTTTCACTGGATCATGCAATTCCTCGACAAGCTAACGTCTCTCGGAGCTAATTTTTTCTCTCTTTTCAGATTTCTTTTCGGATTTCTTTTTCATGATTCGGTGCATGGTACGCATAATATAGGAAACAAAGAAAATTTTTTTCTCGATGACACAACTCGACTGACCCATTTCATGCATATGCAATTTAATTTATGAGATCAGCTTCGCAAAGTTCCTCGATGATCGGTAGCATCTCGTCGTCGTGAGCGTTGTTACCGGTTCGATACGAAGCGCCGAACAATCATAGACGATCCACTAGCTCGTTGGACTCGTCCCAGTGTATTTAATCGATCGCGTTGTCATTCAGCGTCATTGCGTAAGGTCCCTTTCTAAATTTCTTCTGTTTCTTGAGCATAGTCGACATCAATGACGCGATTACGTATTTGTACTTGTATCCCCTATTGCTTAATATTCGACCCTGCGAATAGTGCTTGTATTTGTGCGCATTCATCGCCAACAACATGCTCTTGTATTTGTGCACATCGTCTTCTGTGTAATGGAGATCGTCGGGATTCCTCTTGAAAATCGTAAAGACCACATGTACCAATGTATCGTACACCATCGATATATTATGTTGTTCGCTTCATTCACATCGAAAGATTTATGTCAAACATCAGTCCATTCTTATGTAAGTAAACACCATACACATCATCTACAGGGTGCGTCACTAAAATCCGAACAAATTTCAATTTAAATTTTCCGCTATTGTGAGTAGGATAACTATAGGGATTCTAATTCATATATACAGCAACCATCAGCAGATGGCTCTAGTGTCGCGCGGGTAGGGAGGACGAAATCACAGAAGCTGGATTCAAGGGAGGGGAAGCGCGTCATCGGGGTTTGTGTTAGAGGAGAAGACGAGGTTTGTTTTTTCTCTCTTTCACCCGTTGCGTTCTCTTTTTAAACTATTATCCTCTCTCTCTTATCCATTGTAAGATGCAGTTCTCTCTCTTCCATTCATTGCAGTCCTACACTTATTATTTGCGCTTTTTCTTCCTTTCATTGCGCTCTCTTTTCTTTTCTTCTTTTGCATGATTTTATTAAATAGATATGGTATTTATGATTTTTAATGATACGATTTAGAAACTAATTATGATAATATTTTTATAAATTTTTAATAATATAAATAATAATAATATAACCTAGTAACACTAATTATAATAATATTCTTTTTTTATCAATGTAATACAAATGGCCAAGCGCGCTTTCTTATTGACTAATTCAATACTACTGCGAAGATATGAAGAAGAAGTGGCGAAGATACTAAGGATAAAATAATTTTAGAAGAATATACATTTATTTATCATGTATGCAGTATGTACAATATAATCTAAACCATAGACTATTAATTCTCATTCTATATTGTTTCTTATTCTATAGAATTTTTATCATAAATTTTGTATTTGCAGCATCGCTTTTATTAGTAATACAATTTTCTTAAAAATGACACAAAATATTCGAATTTCTAATACCGTGCGTATATTGATTCAGTTCATAGAATATATGTTCAACAGATTGCTCAAGCTCAAATAAAAAAGTACAGTTA
>NW_012130106.1:2084333-2093392 GCF_000143395.1 Atta cephalotes | reverse complement strand
GAGGTATGAATATGGGGTTGTCTCGATTATTACCAATCGCAATTTGCACATGAGATATAGATCCTACAACGATCTCAATGTCCAGAAATTTGAACGCTATCGCTGTCAATACATATTTCCTCATCAAGATACGAGGTATGTAGCGTTTCGAAGATGTACTAGACGATGTTTGTGAAAATGCGCTTTAAAAAAAAAAGAAAACATATAAATAGATCTTACAAAAATACATAACGTGTAATACGTATAAGCAAAATATTTTATAAAATTAAATGAACTTACTGTCTTTTGCACGCCTCATCCTGAATTGGAACGTAATAGATACGTTTATAGAAACGTTTATGAGATATTTTATTTTCTCGGAGAACTTATAATTAGCAATAGCTGTTTGAACTCTGTTGAAGCTCTCTGAACAACTGATGCGATAACATTGCTCGGAGCTCTTCTTTTAAACAGTGTTCCCTTCCACATTTCTTTACATACCCTAAAATAGAGGAGATTTTTTTTTATATACATTATACTTTGAAGAACAGATGCGACGTGGTCGAATGATGCCAAATTGGCACACATCATAAAAATACACTCTAACGATGTCGAATCTCTTTTATCTAAGGAATCGGTGCCAACGACAATAAAGTCTGTCTGTTCCTATTCTCTTTCCAAAAATTTCGGAAAAAGAAATCAAAACATATTTAAAAAGAAATCTTATATTTTATTTTTTTTAAATTTGATTATATTTGATTTGATCATATGATATTTCTTTCAGGCATTGCGACCATCAGTATATTTTAAACACACTTTGTAACATACAATTTTTAACATGTTTTCCACATCGTAAAATTAGTAACATCTACATTACGTAAAAAATCTATATCTTCGTAATCAGCATCCAGAGTCTCAATTGTCTCATCGCTATCAAGTATATCAGCCAGCAATTGTTTTAAATCCTTAGTTTTTTAAATCCTTTAACATATATATTATTGTCATCATTCTCTTCCACACCAATTACAGCCATTGTAATCAGACGTTTCACCATGCTATACGGAATCATCCCATTGCAAACCCATTGATGACAACATTCGACCGCACACACACACACACACAAATACACATACACACATACATGTTATATATACAATATATATATTATAAACTGTATAAAAAGTTTCTTTAATTAGCTAAATAAATTTTAATTCCATCAATTAAGTAAAAGAAATTTTAAATTCGATCAAAGCTGATATTATTTCCTAAATATTTCGATGTGAATTTATATACGTATATAGACAATTCTGTAAACAGCACAATAAAGTCCTTTTCAATCTTGAAACGCAATCATGGATGGAACTACAGTAATATTATAAAATTATGTATTATAATTATGTATTATAATTGTGTGTTCATACACATTCCCTTGAAAACCGATATTCACTAACTACTTCATCAAACGGATGTTTACTTTATAATCATTGGCGACAAGTATTGCTGAAGTTGGCACGCTTGACTTATGCGAAATTGCAAAATTGTGTTTTTACATATTCAACAGAGTAATCTAACCGCAAAACATGTTGTGACATGTCGATTTTACGTAGAAAAAAATTTTTATATTACACTTATATAAAAAAATCGTATCTAATGTGGTCTTCGTTACAACTGCCGTACATCGACGTTTCACTGAAGAACTTACGCACTTTTATCTGTTAAACTTAAATTATTAACCGAAAAATGCTTTACTATTATGTCGTATATATCCACTAACACATGTTGATAGTATTGGTGAACTACAATCAAAATATCTATGACAATTCATTTCATAGATCAACATGTATCAAATCAAATCACTGTCAAAAACAAAATCAATCAATGTCAAACATCTATCAAACCGTTCGTCAACGCACCATTTTTGACCCTAATTATACATACTGGGTTCCCAAAAACCTCAATCTCAATTTGTTAAATCGAGATCTTTTCATATTTCAAAACATTTCTTTTTCTTTGAAGACAGTCATCGAACGATTCAATTGTACACTGAAGACCGAAATGTGAAAGTTCACACATATGAATTATTAATCACGTATTCGTCTATTTGTCATGTAATGTAGCATTTTCGATATTATTTAAAGCGTGAACTATTTATTCATATTCTAAAATTTTTATCACAAATTTTGTGAAAAAAGCTTTAAATTTATTGATAACACAACTTTTGACGTAAAAATTTATTTAAATTATTTTAATTCTTCACTCATACTGTTTACATACTGACACAGTCGTGCTCCATGCAATGTTCCAGTTCGAAAAAACACAATTGACGGCTTCATGTACAGATATGTACCAAGTTATGATAATATTGCATTATATGCAACACATATTATAACAAGTTTTACAATCAGAAAAAGTTTAATTTCTTCAATAGTTTGAATATTAGAAAAGAGCAATTGCGAGGATCAAATAAAATGACAGAATTATTGCTGTATTTTATAATTTGTAACATCAATTTCTCTGTATTTGCATTGAGAGTGATTCGATTAAGGTCCAGACATTTGTAATAAATTGCGCAATTGATATTAGTATGTCAGTTATTTAACTTTGAACTATAATGTTAAAAAATACACCAACGGTTACATCGGTCTAACAGACTGTCATATTTCTGCTAACTTTGTAAGTCCTTAATGAAAAACACATTATGTGTAGTACGTACGTACATGCATATACACACACACACACACACACGCGCGCGCGCGCGCGCACACGGTAGGGCTATGAACAACCTGTTACAGCGATTTGATAATAGGCTTAAAATGCTTGTCCAACGCAATATCCTCCTCGATTCTATCGGTCTTCAAGTCCAGTTCTTGGAAAATGGTCGTTATCTGAACATGAGTTTTCGCTCGTGGGATTTGTTCGCTCGTACAAATAATCTCTGTTACAAAATATGATCAAATATGACATTCATGAGCCGTCAAAACGGCTATTCAGCTCGAGAAGCCGTGATACATTATCTTTGCTCTGCAAACCAATCGAAAGAACAACAGATATTTTAAGATGCAGCGTGTTCGATGCTTGTAATTTGAGTAACCTGAAACTCTGTTTAAATTCAAATTTTTATCCGTACCATGATTTAAATTTGGATTTTAATAAAAAGAGATACGCCATCCTGTTTGATATATTTTTGTAAAGCATATGGAATTGGCTTCGAAATGCACTTAATGTGCTCTCGTTTGTCGAGAAAGGACCTTTTGCGATCATTGACTGCTTGCGACAAAATCCGTTAAGAGCGCTCCCGTGAATGTACGCATAGAATTTGACTGCAAAGAGAATATGCCTGGAAATACTATAGCCTATTGATTCATCATACATGATCGCGGTGTTTAGTATAATCCATTAACCAACGTTGTGCGCAAAATCACCGACACGCATTAAAATATACGATTCATTGAAATCGATAGCAGTCTCAAAAAATCGTTCATCATAACCATACCAACGTTTGTGGATCTGCAAGGATTTATTTATAGGATTGGAAAGAAATTTATGAAGAAGAGGCGGTGTTAAGAAAAGGAGCAATTCTCTCTCATTACATTTTTACATGTCCCATAGAATTTCTTGATAAAATCCGAAAAGTATTGTGCTTGCTGGCTGAGTGCCATGGATGTGATGGGAAGACGGGATGATCTCATACAGCATGGTAAAACGCCTGATTACGATGGCTGTGGAAAAAAATGACGACAACAATTGGTGTGAAAAAAGATGACGACAATAAGGCTCTCATATACGTTAAAGGATGTGAAAAACTCGAATGGTTAGTAGATATACTCGATAGCGACGATTTAACCATTGAGACCCTGATTACGAAGATATAGATTCTTTGAATAATTTAGATGTTACTAATACTATGCGATGTGTAAAACATGTTAAAAATTGTGCGTTACACAATGTATTTAAGATATTTTGGTGAGCGCAATGGAATATATCAAGTTTAAAATATTATAAAATATGAGAGTTTTTAAAAAATACGTTTTAAATTTTTCTCTCCTTTCCTTTCCTTATAGTTAATAATAACTGTTGAGTAATAGTAGTAGTAATAGTAATAGTAGTAGTGATAGTAGTAATAGTGGTGGTGGTAGTAGTGGTGGTGGTAGTAGTATTTAGTAAGTATTGAATTAGTCGATAAGAAAGTGCGCTTGGCAATTTACATTAATAAAAATATTATCACAATTAGCTACTATGTTACATTACAAATGTTCATAACACATATTATCATAATTAATTACTAAATCATATCATTAAATATCACATCTATTAATCGTGTGCAAGAAGAAAACATGGGAAAAAGCACAATAAAGGAAAAAGAGGGAAAGAATAATATAAGTATAGGACCGTAACGGGTGGGAGAGAAAGAACAAAACTTTTCTATCTCAGATGCCGGTGAAACACTCCTCTCCCTCAGATTCTGTGACTCCCCCGCACGCGCGCGCGCGCACACGCACGCATACACACACCCACACACACACACACACACACACACACACACACACACACACCTCTTATATGCACTAACATATAGTTCTTTAGAATCAACCTATCTATTCTACTCTCCTGCAAAATTATCCTCTCTCTCGCAATTTGTTTGTAGTTAGAGTATGCAATCTTTACATTCAGTATTGCTTTAATCGCTTGTACGAAAAGTCGAACAACAGCAGCAGCAGTAGCAGTAACAGCAGCAATGTACTTCGCTGTAGGAAAAGAAAAAGAATTATTACGTTCCACTTCAAAATGATGAAACTCCATCATTTATGAAAAGATGTGCCAAGTAAGTTTAAGAAATCTCCATTTTATACTTTTTCAAATTAACTATTTAATTATTTAATGTTTCTTTTATATCTTTTATAGCGCGCCCATGCATCGTGTACTAGGCAGGAAATACGCATTTACACGTACGGAATACAAATTTCTAGAAATTAGTATCAACGTTGGTTCACCGAGTGGAGATTGTGATAGAAGATAATCTGAAAATGAGTTAATACTATCTATCGAAACATGGAAACTATGAACAATGTTGCAACATTCAAAACTATCTTCGGAACCATCACAAGAGTAATTCTATTAGTTGGAACGCTGACTATTCGATTCAATACGATTGAAAAAAAACTATTCGATTCAATACGATTGAAAAAAAAATTTTATGGTTGGAATCATCCGATATACATTTAATGATGATTGAATCAACAACATTGTTTACCATATGTTCAACTTCAAGCTTAATGCATTGAATTAGCATTCGATTAATTGATTGGCAACGTCGAAAAAGTCGATACAAAGATACACGATTCTCGAATATCGCGTCCACTGTAACAGACGCTAAAGATGTACCAAATGTATTGGGAGTACAAATTAGTTCGGTTTTTGGGTGTATTTATTTCAAAACAAAATGAATGAACAGATCAATTAAAGTATTGTCCATCGCTGCCTACTACTTTTTTCTCATCTCACAGGCAATTTTCGAATTCTATCTCGAAAAAATGACTCGTCTTTGGAGGCGATTCAATTTTGGAGCCAATTTTCGATTTCCGCGAAAGAAGTGAACCGGTGACTTGCTGCATCCTTCGGAACAACCAGTAATCAGAAGAAGCAATGTCCGGAGAATACGGCGGGTGCGGTAAAATCCCATTTGAGCGTTTCCAAATATTTTTTTACGACTTTAGCGACATGAGGTCGAGGTTGTCATAAAGAAGAATAACTTTATCATATCTTTGCTCATATTCTGGTCGTTTTTCTCGCAATGCACGGTTCAAACGAATCAATTGTAGCCGATACCGATCGCCCGTAATGCAATCGCCATGTTTCAGCAGCTCATAGTAAACAAAACCCTTTTTTTTGGTACCATCAGATACAGAGCATGATCTTCGAACCATGAATGTTCAGCCGTGGTGTTGATGTTGAGGTCGATGGCAACGACTGGGCTTAGCGTAGTATTTTTTCTTCTTGGGATTGTTGTATATCCACTTCTCATCTTCAGTCATAATCCGATGCAAAAAACCTTTTCTCTGTTGTCTTTGAATCAGCTGTTCGGCTTTCAATGTCTCTCGATTTCAGTTCATAAGGCACCCAATTTCCATGTTTTTGAATCATTCCCATGGCTCTCAGTACAGAAACTTGTTGAGTTATCCCCAATGATTCTGCAAGCTCCTCTTGTGTTTGATTCTGATCTTCTTCGAGTAATTCTCTGTTTTCGAATTTTTTTGACTGTCTCTAATTTTTTATTTTCGAATTTTTTTGGCTGTCCAGAGCAAGGCTTATCTTCAACGTTGAACTCTCCATCCTTGAAACGTCGAAATCATTCCCTACATGATTTATTAGTTGGAGCAGTGTTACCATAAACTTCGACAAGCATTCGATGGGCTTCAGCCGCACTTTTCTTCCAATTAAAGCAGAAAATCAAAACCTCCCGTAAATGCTGCTTAGTTAACACAAAATTCGATATTTCAAACGCAGTAAAAATCAAGGTTTTTGTATGAAACTCAAAGCGATATAAACTGAATATTATTAGTAGATGTTTAATCTCTCTGAAACCGCCAAAATCAGCTGAACCACAACAGCTGGAGCCATCTTTAGGGAAACGGACCGAACTAATTTGTATTCTCAATAATACAATGCACTACTGATTACTTTGATAAAAATCAACTCCTTGACTGCGAACTGTTAGCTGTAGTTTTTTGTGCGTAAGAAAAAATTATGTAAAAGAAATATAAATAAAATTTTTAATCTAAAATTATGATGTAATTTCTTCATTCATATATAAAATAGGGGGCTGGAATATGCAGCTCGTGTCTCTTCTATTTTTTTGTACAGAAAATATCTTTTATGACTGTACATGTGTAAAAAATTACTAAATAGAAAATAACTAGAATATCAAGAACAATATAGAATCGTTATAATGAATGAAAGGTATATAAAAGGATGAAAGAAACAAGCAGGGATTAAAAAATACAAAATTTATTATTATTATTTATTACATTGATTTATATGTAGTATTATTTATTACATTGATTTATATGTAGTATTGAAAAAATACAATTAGGCATCGAGCAATAACGCAATATCGATAGCTCGAATCAGCGGCGTTTGGTTGTTCAAAACATCGGCTAAGATCAACGGTGTTTGATGGCTTGAGCATTAATAACAGCACTTTCTGGAAAAAAAAACAAACTTGTTACTGTTCGCTTTAGTAGATAATAAAATACATTAACATTATAAACGCATTTGGAAACAAAAAAGGTACATTTAACAAAGGTACCGTTTAACTTATGTTTTGCCGGCGTTGATGATGACATTGATGATTTTAATGCTTTTTCTCCAGGACATTCCCAATACCTTGCTTTTTTCCTCGACAATGATGGACTTATATGGACACAAGGGACGGTACACCTTGCGCTCGATCGCTTTTTGAAGTATATAGTATACTTTTATTTTGTCCATGTCTTAACGTTCATAACTGAAGCTTACGATTAAATAAAAAAAACTTTATACACTATCTATATATACACACTGCCTATATACAATATTTTATATACTTGCCCAGTTTTAGTCTTTTTTAATTTGTACAAATAGGACAGATATTATATATCACGGAAATATTATATATATCACAGACTTCTGCACTCCGAGCAGTGTTTGCCATTTATGGCCGCATGCGATCTAATAACATGCTTACGAATGGTGTATTTACATGTGTCCGTTAATCTCGTCATACACGATGTACACAAAATTAAACAAACCACCTGTTGTATAACAAAAAAAATATCACTGTTTCGTCAGCATGTTCATTGCCATTACTTTCTCGAGATACATTATTTTGTTCTTAGTATCTTCACTCTGATCCTCATTCTGATCACTATTATAGTCGCCATTCTCCAATAATGCGTCCTCATCATTTGTTCATTATTGAAAATCAAAATTCACATCTTCGAATACTTCGTCAACGATATCCATCAAGTCTTCTTCTGATATTACGAATAACATGCACTTTTTCATCAGTATATTATATGACTTTAAGAAAGCTCGCTTCTAGACTGTACACTTCGAGATCTAAATTCATATTGTAACTCTTCTCTTCAATCGGAGTAGGTATCATTTTTTCTAATTTTTTTTTTAGAAATGCTTCAAAATTATATCCTCATAAACTTAAGAAATTTTAAAATTCTAGAGTTTCATTTAAAGTTTTTCACTTAAAGTATTTCAATTCCTTTTGTCTTATATACGTATTGTATAAAAATACAATTACTGATTTTTAATAGCAGTTGGATGTCAGCGCTCGAAATATCAATTATTTCTATCGCGATCAATTTTTATGTACTTATCTTAGACGTGCTTCTACCTCCCTCATAAAAATTTATGAAAATACAATTCTATCGAATTTCACTTACATTTACTTTTACTAACCTTGAAACATATTGCAAGACTATGTTCAATGCCATGTCCTCTTCCAAAAAAAAGAATAAACGATCGAAGCTGAAGGAAAGGAGACATTGCGTTCAATATCATCGATTTCGATAGCAACCAGATGTTGGCACTTAATCGCGTTGGCGATTAATTATGAAATTTGGTCGTACTTATTTAAAATAATTAATAAATGTTGTTTCTAGAAAAATTACGCCATATCTTGATGAAAAAACGATTGGAGTGTATACCGGCAAATAGCCTTTATAACACTTCGTTTTACAACCATTTGTTTTTTTGTTCGCGATATGTTTTATCGTGTTTTTTTCTACGTATTTTCTTTGTTCGCGAGTTTTTCAATATTTTTGTTCCATATGCTCTTTTTTTATGATGTTGTCTTGTACGTGACTGTCCCCAAAATCTGTGATGTCTTACTGCCATTCCGCATGACGTCATACCCATTTCCGAAGAATCTCCTGCGCTCCGCATTCCCCTTGGAGTTCCCGAGTTAGAATTCCCACATTACTACTTACATAATATTAAAAAACATTTCTTTTGTGAATAGAACGTTGAAACTTACATGTGCATTGGAGTTCTTCTTCGTACGCGTTGCTATTAGGTGTACAACTTTA
>NW_012130106.1:2080992-2083772 GCF_000143395.1 Atta cephalotes | reverse complement strand
GTTTCGATCAATGGCACACGGCCTGGCTGACCAGCACTTCCGGTCTTATGAAGAAGTAAAAAATTGGATCGATTCGTGGATAGCCTCAAAAGATGACCAGTTTTTTCGACGCGGGATTCGTACGCTACCCGAAAGATGGGAGAAAGTAATGGCCAGCGATGGACAATACTTTGAATCATAAATGTATAACCAGTTTTTTACAATAAAGCCTCGGAAAAAAAACGGCGGAAGCAAAGTTGTACACCTAATATCTTTAGCGAAGTACATTTTTAACCATTCATACAAGCAGGTATCGCAAGACTGATTGCATCCGCGTAAATTACGATGTATATGATAAAATTTCTAGAATCGAATAGAGAGTAACTCCTCCCTTTTCCAAGAATTGCGAACGTATCGCGACACGTTTTATCGCGTTTTTTCTACATATTTTCTTTGTTCGCGAGTCTATCAGTGTTGTTTCACATCTTTCTATTTTCTTTGTTCAAAAGTTTATCAATATTTATACTTTGTGGTTTATATTTCGATGATATTGATAACGTTGACGACTTTGATGCTTTTTCCCCAAGACATTCCCAACATCTCGCTTTTTCCTTTGATGGCGATGGATTTGACGATAAGAGACAATACCCCTTTCGCTTGATCGATTTTCGGTGTATATATTCTTTTATTCCATGTCTTAACATAACTGAAGCTTACGATTGAATGAAAAAAGCCTTATATATTACCTACATACATTGCATATATGTACTGTTGGACATATCGCGTTTAAAAAGCGTCGATGTTTTCGGATACATATATCCATACATACGTTCATACATACATACATATGTTCATACATACTGTGACGTAACGTTTTCCGTCACAAGGGTCGTAAGAACTGACCAAACAGCGCAAGTCTGGCATCCTGTACTTTTTGTAAGGCGGAAGTATCTGCGCGCCTTTTAGCGTTATCTCGTCTGTTTTGTGTTTGTCTTTATTTGTGCGTCCGCAGATTTTCTGCATCGATTTCTCGTTTTGTTTTCGTGCGTTATCATACCGCGAGTTTTATAGGATAATTGGCGATCCCTCTTGCGAATTTTTCTCACCGAATAGAGGAAGAGAGAAAAGGACCGGAACCGAGAGAAGTCGGAGAAGAGTGATTGAGGACAGAATGACCGGAGCGCCCAGCATCCTACAGGACGGATAGCAGGCGATATCGTCCTACAATTCGACACTTTAACTTTAATCCATATTCTATCGCAACGTATTACAGGCGCATGGTGACGGAGTTTCGAGGGCAACAGCTGGAGATGGTCAAATGTCTACGCCCAAGTGTCGGCAAGAGATGACGGAGCTTGCGGAGACTTCCTTTGAGAGATAAGATCGAAAGCGGAATTTCCGACGACTGGGATGCTAATATCGAGATGCGAGTCTTCCGCAAAATAAAGATCCGAAAAAATCTCCTAAGCAACCGAAAAAAAACCTTACGACCCAGTCGAATTCCGCGCGCCAGAACACATACGTATACGTGAATGACACGGCTCGCGCGATTTGCGGAGCCCGCAAGGCCGCGCGCCAATTAGACGCGATAAGGCTTTCTTGTGGAGATAGCGATCGCCGGCACTTGTGCTGTAACGAGCGAGCGAGAAGCACCGGTGAGAGACGCAGGACCCTCGCGAGCTGAAAGACGAGAGGAGGATTGCCGTGGTGAGACGAGCGCCGCATCAATGTATGATCGCTAATTTTCATTCTCCGGGAGGCGCGTGTAATTATCGTTGTCGGATTTTGTATGTAAGACGCACACGGAATTGTTGTGTGTCAGGTTTTTGGTTGTGCCTAAGCGCGCCGTCTACCGCGACGACTCGTTATAGAATTTTCGGGGGAGTCATTTTCCGCGTCCGTCTGAGCCACAGCCTAATCATTTCCATTAACTCTTATCGATTTGTCTTATTTGAATCGGAATTCTGTATCGTGGTGTCTGCATGTTCTTTATCTCTTTCCGACATTCTGAAGAACGGTTCGAAACCCCGCGGACAAGCACGAGGTATTTGTGGTAACACCGTAATCATTTCCTATCTCGGCTATTTAAGCTATTCGAGCTATTGTTGCAATTTGCGAGAAGTATTCTTGCGTGGCGGGAGCTCGTGTCGTCGAGAGTTAGCGTAAGTAATCCTCACCGCGTAGAGCATCGGGGCACATACGAAGCTACCGCATTTCGATCACATATCGTTATGATCGTGACATTATCGACAAGTACGAACGAGAGTCAGAAATTCATCAAATATATTTGTTATTTCTTATTATTACTAATTATTGTGTGTTTCATTGCCGTCGCTCGCTTTCCAAACGATCCTCTATACTCGATCGCGAACCGCCCTCTCTGTCATTTCCGAGGCTGAGAGCCGATGTTCGCAGTTCTGTAGAATATCGCATGGAGATATCCTGGTTAATTTCGATAAAGAGTGGCATGCTCATGCCTAGCGCTCAACTATCGATTTCGAGATTCTTGCATGCCCTCAGGAGTGGTCGCGTAAGGCCACGTTTTCGATCGCGTTTCTTTTAAGGTCAGATTCGTTTGGAGCAGAAGAAAGGAAATCTATCGAGTGAAGAGAGAATTAGCTGCAAACGCGCGACCACGCTCGTGCGGTTGCAATACACGTTCATATATATATATATATATATATATATATATATATATATATATATATATTATACTACTACTATACTATACTATACTAATAATAATAAACTTAAAACGAAAAAGTAAAAAAGAAAAAATAAACGTAAAACGTAAATAAATT
>NW_012130106.1:2043914-2080972 GCF_000143395.1 Atta cephalotes | reverse complement strand
TACGACACGACGACGACCACGTACTCGCGTCGTCGTACTAACTACTACTATATATATATATATATATATATATATATATATATATATATATATATATATGTTCATACATACGATCATACATAGATATTACAAAAGAAAAGAAAAAGAAATACGTAATAAATACATTAATGTATTTTTATTTCAAAAATTATTTTGCATGCATCAGTTAAATATTTTCAATACATTTTGTAACGCGCAATTCTTAACATATTTTTCATCGCATAGTATTAGCAACATCTAGATTAGATAAAGATTCCAAAACTTCATTTTTAGAACTGTAAAAAATCGAAAATACGTGCAGAGGTAGATGTATTCAAGACGGCGTAACTTTTACAAATGTCAAACTATGGTGATAAAATTTGGTGGGAATGTCAATGATAGATGTGGCAACCTAATCAAAAAAACAGAACTCAAATCAGCTGACTCAGAACATCACCTGGTGATAATTCCGGGAACTTTTTGATCAAAATGATATATCCTCGGACATGATGTTTTTTCGATCTGTTTGCAGTGAAAATGATGTAGCGCGGCTTCTCGAGCTGAGTAGTTGTCTTGATGGATCACAAATGCTTGGATGTGCTCTGCAAGAGCGAAAAGCCATGCTTAAATATCATTCGTTCTCTAAAGCGCGCAGCATTGACAACTTATTTATCTCGCTCAATAACACGGCATTCGCTATACTTTGAATAATTCGAGCGTTAACTCTGTTGCCGGATCTCCTGTCAGACAATTGATGTTGTTGCGCGCTCATATTAAAACTCAATTCGTGACGAGCGTTGATAACCACGTTTGTCTTCATAAAATCCCAGCAATACATAAAGCGATACACAAAAATTAAAATATCTGGCCGCTGTAGCCAGCATTCCGCAGAATCGCATTTCTATCGGAACACTAGTTTCTGAGCGTACTAGTTATGTCCATATTTCTGTTATGATCAATTTCCATATTGTTGAGTTCATATCGAATCTTATCATATGAACGTGATGCAATTATTTCCGAATGCCACGTGAGCACCCTGGACCACTTTATTCTTCGTCAGTTTTCCCTCGACGTATAGAAAGCTTTCATACGCATGTACAGATCTTGTTGCTGTATGGATATTTTTATCTCGTCGCTATACCCGAACGTTGTGTTGACGAATGGAGTTGTACGTGTGAGTCTCAATCTTGATGATGCGATCGTCGAAAATCAGCTCATCTTCAATGTTTAGGATATTATTCATCTCAAATGTTGCGCACTGCGAACAAAGACTCTAAAAATGTAACGTTCGATGCACTAAACTTCTTTTTCCTGACATAGCTATATAAGCGAGTGTTATCGAGCTGTGACGTCACCAGCCTCGTAAAGAATGCGTTATCTCTCTGCGTGCGCTCCGTTCCGTTCAGCACGAGCAGCGTTCTCTCGCTTACGTTCACTATCACCGTCGTACGTGCAATCTAAGATGATCTCTTCTTCTCGAAAATCGAGCAATCGTTCTGATCGACAATGCGTATCATTAAATCCGTAATACTCCGTAAAGCAAGTAAATGATCTGCGCTGACCTATCCGATATCTTATATCCTGGCGGCACACTCGGCGAAAATTCATGTATCGTGTGCGCGTTTTTACTATACGCGGTCAGGTTAGCTACATGGATAATGTTCATTATGTTGATCGATACATCCGATTCGTGCCATCTTCGCGGCTACAGTATATGCTTCGACGAGAATCCCAGCAGCGATCCAATGATGTTGGACTTACAAAGTTTATTCTGTATGCACATCTAATCTCGCATCGTGTTGTAATTTGCGGAGGATATTCTCCACCTTCATCATCATCATCATCATCGTCACTGATATCATAATTGTTATTGTAGTCACGCACTACGTCAATGGTTTCAAGCGCGTCGCGGCACGGCCATTTTTGTAAAATCGCGTGTTTTAAAAATTCATTTACGGTTCACACTTCGTACGAACACTCAGGAATTGTAATTTCCGCGTCATCTTTGGCGAAATAAAATTGATTCGATTCGTTCACGTTCGGTATCGTGTGAGTCTCAAAGATCGCTACACCGAGCTCGTCTCCATCATTTAAATCTATGACGAGAAAGTAGTTCATCGCGAGGACGGTGTTCTTCTTAGTGTAAGCGTCAGCGACATGACGAAAAACGATTAATACTAAGATTTTTCACAAAATCTTATCGAGCTTTTTAAATTCACGCGCGTCTACCATATCTACCTGACCATATATAGAAACACATCTGTCCGCAGAAGCTCTGATCATACGTCTAATAAGACGTGCGATTGTACTCTATCGTTACAGCATCGTTCCCGAAATTCGCACCAATTCCTTGACGATCGAAGATTACCGAAACTATTAAAATATTCGACGTTGTTCCTCTTCGCGTATCCAATGAGTACCAAGCCCTGCTGCATCGTCTATATTTATTGCATTCATTTCAGAGCGCGCCACTCATCGGTAACATGTTACGCATGAACACGCTTTTAAAGTATAGTAGGCGCATACGTCTTGCTCGTTCAATTGCATATTGGTAGTCGCGCCAGACAGCATTTTTATCGTCTCTTTTTTTTCTTTGCAACTATGCCCTGTCCATGTTTGTATGGACCGAGATACAGTCCGCATCCGTATACGGAGTGAGATACAGTCCGCGACCCTGTTCCATCGCATGATAGTGACGTTGCAGCTCTTGCGTGAGCGTGAAAAAATCGCGAGGGAGATCAAGAGGACTAGCAAATCGATCCGCAAAAAATCGCGTTCTGAAGACCGGTAGAATCGAGCAGAACATGGAATTGGACAGGTTTTAAGTCTATTATCAAACCCCTGCGACAAAATTATTAACAGTCCAGCATGCATGCGATAAAGAGACAGTCGCGCAATGATGACGCAGCATTTGCCTCCAAGCGCGAGAGGAAAAAGGAGGAGGAGGAGAAAGAGGAGGAAGAGGAGGAGGAGAAGAAGAAAGAGGGAGAGAAAGCGAGCAAGACGTTCGAGCGTTCCGCGACCCCGTGTAAATCCAATGATCGGTTGCATGATCGTGTACAGCTGATAACCTCTACTCCGCGTACGATGATCGTACCGACGATAAAATTGTTGAAGAATATTTTCAAAACGACAGACGACTCTCTAGCAACAAACCGTTCCAAAATCGGAAGATCGAGGGTTACAAGCCGGTTTGGGTCCACTGGATCAAAAAGATATCGAGGTTGTCCTGAGGGGAGCGCGAGTTAAATAGAAGAACGGTATAGTACATATTATGTGTACGACGTTTATCTAGACAAAGATGGATTGATGTTAGGCATTGAACATTTCGACGTAAATGATATGGACAACATAATTATCGACGGCGTACGATACGCCGGTCCTTACGAGATAATTTTCAAGAGAATTCCTGACGATCTCTATGACGGAAAGCGATACACAAATACAAGAGTATGTTGCTGGCGACGAATGCGCACAAACACAAGCACTATTCGCAGAATCGAATATTGAGCAACAGAGGATATAAATAAAAATACGTAATCACGTCGTTGATGTCGCCCAAAAAACTGAAAAAAATCTGGAAATGGATTATCTCACGCAATGATATTGAACGACAATGCGATCGATACATTGCGACGATCTCAACGACGCTTCGCACCGAGAAGGCAACGCTCACGACGAGATGCTGTCGATCATCGAAGAACTTCGCGAAGTCGGTCTTATAAATTAAATCGTGTATCGACGAAACGAGTCAGTTGAGTGACGTCAGCGAAAAAAAAAATACTTTTGCCCTGTGTATTGCATCGAAACTATGAAGACCCATGAAAAAGAGATCCAGCGAAAAGAGAAAAATTAGCTCTGAGAGACGTCGAATTGTCAAGGAATTGCATGCATTTCTTCTCTTCCGAGAAGAAATTTTCCGCGAAGACGTTCATAGTTCGAGGATACAACGATCTGTGAAAGGCTGATCGTCGAAATGCGCTCGTATTCGAACTTCAAGAGGACATCACTATATACTCGTCGTCATCGATGTATTGAGCAAGTACGTATGGGCCGTCCCGCTCAAGAGTAAGGATGGAAGCGAGATAGTTGATGCTATCGCTGGGATAATTCGAGCGAATGGAAGATGTCCGAAAAATCAAATTACAAATTACGGATATAGGAAAGGAATTTTACAACGCCGATGTACAGAAAATCTTGAAAAAAGACGACATTAATCACTATTCCACGAATTCGACGTTGAAAGCGTGATTCAATCGCATGCTCAAAAATGACATGTGGAAGATGTTTATACTTAACGGTAATTATAAGGTTCGACGAGCCGCGTCTCATATCAGATTACAATGCGCGCAAGCATCGCACTATCGGCATGCGACCCACCGACGTGACTCCTGCGATCACCGAAAAACTCTTGGACACGGTGTATAAAAAGCGATAAAAATCGGTCCGATAAAATTCAAAGTGGACGATTGGATACGCGTGATTAAGTACAAGATAGTTTTTGAGAAGATTTGCGCGCCAAATTGGACCACCGAGGTGTTTATCGTTAAGGGATTGGTACGTGCAGTGTCAATCCCGTAACCTTATCTACTCGAGAATTATCGCGGAAAATCCGCCGCTAGTGCGTTCTACAAGCACGAGTTGCACTACTCATTCGGACGTGTATCTCGTGAAAAAAGTACTGCGCAGGAAGGGAGACTAAGTGTACGTCAAATAGCTGGGATTCGATTGATCGCACGATTTAAGGACATACAAAAACAATGTCATTTGATAAAATTTTTATTCGTATATTTTATTTCTAGATATATAAAAAATATATATCAATATAAATATTAGGTGTACAACTTTGCTTCCGCCGTTTTTTTCCGAAATTCGAGGCTTTATTGTAAAAAACTGTTTATACATTTATGATTCAAAGTTGTCCATCGCTGGCCACTACTTTCTCCCATCTTTCGGATAGCGTACGAATCCCGCGTCGAAAAAACTGGTCATCTTTTGAGGCTATCCATGAATCGATCCAATTTTTTACTTCTTCATAAGACCGGAAGTGTTGATCAGCCAGACCGTGTGCCATTGATCGAAACAAATGATAGTCAGAGGAAGTAACGTCTGGAGAATACGGCGGGTGGAGTAGGACTTCCCATTTCAACGTTTCCAAGTATGTCTTGACCACTTTCGCAACATGGGGTCGAGCATTGTCATGCTGCAAAATCACTTTATCGTGTCTCTCGTTGTATTGCGGCCGTTTGTGTTTCAATGCTCGGCTCAAACGCATCAATTGCATTCGATACCGATCGCCTGTGATTGTTTCAGTCGGTTTTAACAGTTCATAATACACTACGCCGAGCTGGTCCCACCAAATACAGAGCATGACCTTGGACGTCAAAATCACCGTTCTTGAAGCGTTGAAACCACTCACGACACATTCTTTCACTAATAGCGGCTTCACCATAAGTATTTGAGAGCATTCGATGAGCCTCAGCCGCAGATTTCTTCATATTAAAGCAAAAAATTAAAACCTCCCTCAAATGACGAGAATTTGGCTCGTAAACTGACATTTTCAATCGAGAATAACTTTATGATGCAGACACAAATTGACTAATGTTTCTATGGAGTTATGTTGACAGATGCCCAAGTTTATTGTATGACGTCTATGATCTATTTATTTCGACCATCACTTACCGCTAAAATCATCTATAGGAAAACGGCGGAAGGAAAGTTGTACACTTAATATATAAATATATATTTTTATTATTCCCCATTCATCATCTTCGTTTTGAAGTATACAAAATACATAATTATTTGTAACAACTTGTATGGAGCAAAATACATACATGGTAGTAATACATAATACTAATACTTATATAAATTTAAAAAAACATACCTAAAGTGTAAATTAAAATACTAGTAGTATATAATACATGTATAAATGTTAAAAACGATATATATTATATGAAAGTACAATAATCGTAATACATAAAACATGTTACTAATACTTGTATAAATGTAAATTACAATAGTAATACATAAAAACAGCATATACTATATATAATACATATATTACAAAAATATCCGTCGATGCTCGATAACATCTCCATTAAGTCCGATATGACATATCGTCGTCATATGGATTCAGATTTTCGAATATGCCTCGTGTATACCTCGTGTAATTTAGATCGTATACACAATTGACGGCGAGTCATTTCGATTTCTTCGTTCGAACACCGCATATAATCATCGAACGTTATCGTTCATACTACGATGTTATTTTTTACATCTTTCGCCTTTTTAGTGTCCTTCTTATCATCCACCGCGTATGTTCTCTGAGTTCAACGAATTCGATTATTATTGCAACGTTGTTCTCGTCTTTCATCAGGTCGAATACTTTTTTGTTCGCGAGAGGCATATCGTACATGTCCGCCGGATAACCGCTCGTATGGAATCTAGCGATACTGCGTTTCATAGTCTCATAAACATTGTCGCATCCTATGTGATAAATGAGATTGTCCGTGGTATACATGCATTTATCGCGATACATCGGTGACATGTACTCATGGTATAAATTCGTACAAGCAGACTTTCGATATATCGAGTATGCACATACTTATGTAAATCGGCTTATCGATCTTCATTTCAAGATTGCGCATTTCGACGACGATCAAATTTTCCGCAAAGATGCTGCTGAAAATTCGGTTTCGCGATCATTGCCTCTGTGCTGTACCGTCCGTCTCATTTTGTTATTAATTTTACGTCGACGTGATTACGCACATTCTTGATGGTCTTGCCGAATATCGCGTAGTTCATACAAATTTTTTTTGAAATTGTTTTTCGCGCGCGTTCTAAATTGTGTATTAAGTTCGTAATCGCGAAGTCATGGAGATTGAGCGAATTGTAGCACCCGGTAGATCTTTATTACGTGAAGACTGTGATTGCGGTAGTGGATGACGTAACGCTGCTTATCGTACGTCACTAGAAGTTTATCTTCGCGTTTATCGCGCGTTGGGCAGAAAGGTCAGTGTATATCGTGTAGATGCGGATACTCGAGAATATAATCGGTGTATCCGGAACAATCGCGCTCACGTCAAAGTTCATAGCGATTCATCGAAATTCAGCGTATGGCAAAGTTTGACACATCGCCCATCCGTACAGATTATTCACGTAGTACATCAAATACGATGACGGTTTCGATGTCATACGAACGCATGTACTTGTAATTAGCCTGCGCGTATCTGCCAAAACATCGACTGAAGCCGCGTATACTGCGCTCTATGAACATGACACATTGATGTCGATGAGCAATAGGGATAGTTCTAACTCAAGTCCTCTGAAGAGGACATGAGACGCGGGAGATATCCGTAGGCGCGGGGGAAGGTGCGGTAGTACTCGTAGACGCAGGAAAGAAGGGGGAAGGTGCGGGAAGATCTCGGTGCTATCGATGTTTACGTAAACATAGAATTCCGTTCGATTACATAAACATGACATTCTGTTATTTTTTTCATCACTCGCCGCTACCGCTGTCGCCACCCTACCGCCCTGCTACCGTCAACCATCGCCACCATTACTGTCATCGCTCTATCACCCTCCCCAACAATAATAACAAGATCTCACGTTTTTTATTAGCGCAAAGAATGGAGAATAAAAGAAAATACACGTGTAGTAATGCGAACAAAATTTTTTATTTACATTACACTTATTACACTGACTTTTTCTCATTTTTTTTTATTATTATTATTAAATATATTTTATATTTTTTCGCGATCGACAGCGTTCGAATGCAATCGTTCAAACATCGCTAGCAGCGCTGGAAAAAGAGAATAAAAAATGTTTTTGATCACTATTCGCTTTTTCAGCAGAGAATAAATTGCATTAGTCATTCTAAATGCGATACCTTATATTTTTTATATTTTGATAGCATTGATGACGTTGATGATGAGGAACACATTGGCGATTTTGATCTTTTTCATCAAGACATTCCCAATATCTCGCTTTTTCCCTCGATAGTAGTGGACTTAGCGGACCTGGTGACAAGGGACAGTACCCCTTGCATTCGATCGATTTTCGACGTATATATTCTTTTACTCGATTCATGTCTTATCGCTCGTAACTAAAATTTACGATTGAATGAAAAAAAAAGCTATATACACTGTTCATATACTGTCAGATCGATGACATGTCGCTACGCGTTGAAAGAAGCGTTGGTGCTGTTTATATAAACATACCAATGAAATGTGAAAAATATAAACCAGAACCGCTCGCGATGCTCTTATCTACTTTTAAAAAAAGTGTGACCCAATAGGCAAAGGGACAAAGAAGTCACAAATGAAAAATATAATATGGATTATAAGCGCTCAGTTCCACAGTTGGTGTTCTGGAAGATGAACGAATTGGTCGTTTCGGTTATTGACAATAAGAATAATGGAAAAAGTATGGCTAACCATCTTGCGAACATTGCGAACATAGCCAGCGTAGTCGAATATATTTGAAACGGAACAATTCGCGAATATTAAAGACGAAGTGTTCGAAGAAATAAAAATAGATTTTGAGGAAATTGAATCAAGATTCCGACGAAGAAGTGTTATCCGACGATACTGGTTATGTTAGTGATTTGAGCAAGCACGATACGGATCACGCAGAGAAATTTGTGCCGTCTCCAGAAATCCATGCACCGTACTAAACACGGCATCCAGTGCTATTATACAACGGATAATGTTTTAACTGTATATACAGCTTCCATGATCCGTTTGGCTAACATCGTGGAATGTATCTTGTAAGGAAACACGATATTGATTATATTGATGCGCTAAGCAGTTGATCTCGAATTGCAGAATGCCAATGTACACTATATTTCTATACAACAAGTGCTCACACTGCACACATTGAAAAAACTATTATGAAAAGTATCGTGAGCGAGACACTACTGGAAAATATGTGGGAAGACTATAATATAGATGTATGTTCTTGGTAATCCGCAAAAAAGAAACATAGGTACGCAAATATCGCCGGTGCAATTCCTATGCGATCGAGAATTAGATATATGTGATGAGAAACATGGAATAATTATTAGAAAGCCCGTTTCTGGTCTTTATTCGCACAACAGAAAATGTACCCACGGTTACGAGACAAATATTACGAGGATGATGAAAAGAGACATTGATGGAATAGAAATGTAATAAAGGACAATTATTATTAGGCAAAGAAAATCGCAGATAAGAGCCAAGGTGTATGTGCATTAAGATTTCCGTGGGTAATGAAAAGTGCGTTGAACTGCTGATTATTGTCAATATATGGATGGAGTTTCATGATCGCGATCTTGTGCTAAAACTGTTTTTCGATAGATGCAACGATGCTGTAAGTGTGAACAGTGCACTTTCGCAAACAAACATAATGATGTTAGAACGTTATGACATTCTAGATATGTGCTGCAACGTATGTGAATGAATCACGTATAAGTGCTCCGTGGAAAAGTGCAACATGATCTAAAGACTGTGAAAAGACATGAAAAATCATGAGCAAGTGGAACACTCCTTGCTGGAACAGTGCGGCGAAATCGCTACTCTGGTGGAGTGTTTCGCGTGCAACGATGCGACGAGTGCATCGAGCTCGAAGAACTTTGTCCGCGTCCGCGTCTTATACTTGGACACAGACAATCCGTGACGAGGATCACGCGACTTGTGGCTGCAAAGTTGCAATTAGAGCAACGTTTCGTGCACATTGGTGGCGAGTACGCGAGTGACAACGAAAGACGAAACGTCTGGCGAGACGAGAGATCGACGCCGCGTTCGAAATATTGATAGGTGCAGTGGTCAACGTGGATTACATTAACGGCAGTTTTTGGAAGGCGCGAGAGAAATAGTGTTCGAGCGTATGTTGTAGAAAGACACGGTAATGTAAAAGTGAACACCGCATTCAACGGCAAGTTTGCGACGAAGAATAAACGTGCTAATAAGAGCATAAACACTAAGAACATTGAGATATACCGCTACATCGATTTGCGCGAGTGATACGAGCAGCATGGAGCTACGTTGACGTTACTCGAAGAGTTCCAGGAACGCGAGCATTGTCGCGAATTCTCTTTGGTAGTGAACAATTAAATCCCATCTGCGCGGGATTTAATTGTTGCCATATCAAAGTGTCGCTGGAAATAGCGACGAAACAAGCGATGATCAGTGTTCGATGGACAATGCATGCTTCGCGTGATCAATGGTCGCCGCTCACCTGGCTGAAAGAAATGCGGATCGAGAATCATACCTGCATTATGCGACAGTGTTGAATCTTACGGTATCGAATTTCCAATGACTTTAAAAGCATTTCCAGCATTTACGCGTTTGAAGCAGTATCATTCAACATACGATATCAAGAATCAATAAGTCCTTCCTCTGCGGCTCATCAGTGAAAAGAAGGAGAAACACATCAACATGCTGTACATGCAAGATCCACGTGACGACGATGGTGTTGAACACTTTGCGTGGATAAAAAAATCTATTCCATTTCATAAGATTACAATTCATCAGAAAAGAGCACAAGAAATTTTTCTGCGATCGATAAGTACATATGAAAAAATTATTATAATTTTCCGTTACTAATAAAATAATGGTAATAATTATAACTTTTTTGTTTTTTTCATGTTTGCACTACTTCAGTACGAACGAAAAATTGCAGTCGCACACAATGGACTGTGGGAAAATGAACGATTGTGCTATCCAACGCCGAGCGTGGATGACAAGTGGCCCGAATTTGAGAACACTGCAATAAGGAGCATGTCCCATTCTTCATCTGACTTGGAGTGCATTCTACAGAAGAAAGAACCCAAGAAGGAAGATGCGTCGTTGTATATCAATAGCATAGATATTTAGTATAAGATACTACGTGCGATGTTCGTACGTATCCGACGATATTTTATCGCGATGAAGACTGTATACTGTGGTTCGCGCGATAATTCCAAGACTTGGCACATCATGTAAAAAATATTCTATCCGCCAACGTGCCTATAGAAACTACAATAGGAAGTGTATCGTAGCGCGATGCGGAGTCACATTTGCGAGAAACTGTTCGCACCGGACGACACGGTCCGCGATTATTGTCATCTCACCGGTAGATATCATGGTCCAGCGCATGCAAATTGCAATCTTAAATTATAAAAATTCATTATATATTCCGGTCGTTTTTCATAATTTATCGGGCTACAATTTATAATTTTGGGCGTATTTTATAATTAAGGAAATTGCTATCGCGTACGATGGACATGTAGATTTGGACATTAGATGTATTACCGATGACCAAAGAAAAATATATTTCGTTCACTAAACATGTTAAAGATACCGCCGAGAAAGTAGATTCGCGAAAGTGCATAAAAATACAATTCATTTAAATTTTTTAATGCAAGCTTCGAAATTGGCGTCACTTCTAAGAAGAGACAAATTAAAAATCGTACAAATTTTCAACACTATCGGATGAAGAATTTCCGTACGAGTACATTGACTGACGTCGAAAAATTGCAGGACATGCGTTTATCAACGCGCGAATTATTTTACAGTTCGTTAGCGAGTGGATATATAATATCCGAGAGCGATTACGCTTACGTCGCGAACGTCTGGAAGCGATTCTCCATTCGAACGCTCAGCGAGTACAGTGATCTGTACTTAAAAACCGATATCTTATTATTGGTTGACATTTTCGAAAATTTCCTCAATAGTTGTTTCGATCCCGCACATTACTATACATTGCCTAATTCACATGGGACGCGATGTTAAAACATACGCACGTAAAGTTTGAGTTACTCACTGACATCGATATGATCATGTTCATCGAGTGCAGTATATACGCGGCGGCCTTAGTCAATGTTTAAACAAATACAAGCAGGCTAATAACAAGTACATACGTTCGTACGACCCATCAGAACTATCGTCATACCTTATGTACTACGACATGAATAATCTGTGGGGTGCTCTTCATCGAGTGCTACAATACTCCATGGTCTCGCGATTACATTGATACACAATTTAGAATAATTTTTAAATACACAATTTAGAACGCGCGCGAAAAACGATTTCGAGAAAAATTTATAATACACAAATTATTGAACACCGTGGTATTCAGTATATAGTAAAACTATGGAGAATGTGCACAATCACGTTGACGTAAAATTAATAACAAAATGGGATGGATGATGCGAAGGCAATGATCACAAAACTTCCACAGCATCTTTGCGGAAAATTTGATCACTGTCGAACTGCACCAATTCGAGGTGAAGTTTGATAAGCCGATTTACCAGTGAATACCAGGTATATAAACTTAAATCCGCTGTTTGCTCATAGGTGGCATTAGTGAGCATACAAAGCTACTCTGGGCACACAACACACTTTTTTTTATGTGTTTGACATCTGTCAACATTATCCAGTGCACATCATCAGCAATTTCATACAACAACATACATTTTTTCTTTCGTAATCATGTCTAGTTTTTTGCTAAAAAAAAGCATAGGCGGGAAGCTTTGCTTTTCTATTTCAATTTGAAGAAATCGGCTGCCGAATCGCATCGAATGCTTGTGGAGGCCTATGGCGACAATGCTTTATCGGAAACAACGTGCAGAGATTGATTTTGCCGGTTCAATGATGACAATTTTGACTTGAGTGGCAAGAAGCGTGAAAATCGGCCCGGGAAGATTGAGGACTGTCAATTGCAGGCTTTTTTGGACGAGGACGATACCCAATCGCAAAAAATGCTTGCCGAGCAATTGGGTGTTTCTCAAGCAGCCATTTCCATGCGGCTACATGCCATGGGGAAGGTTCAAAAGATCGGAAAATGGGTGCCGCATGAACTGAACGATAGGCAGATGGAGCGACGCCAAAACACATGCCAAATTCTGTTTGCCAGACAAAAAAAAAAGTCGTTCCTGCATCGGACAGGCGATGAAAAGTGGATCTATTTTCAGAATCCTAAACGCAAGAAATCTTGGGTTGATCCCGCCCAACCATCAACCTCTTCCTCAAGACCAAATCACTTCGGACGGAAAACGATGTTGTGCGTTTGGTGGGATCAGAAGGATGTCATCTACTACGAGCTGTTAAAACCTGGTGAAACTGTTAATGCTCACCGCTACCATCAATAACTGATCAAATTGCACCGTGCTCTGCGTGAAAAAAGGCCGCATTATCGCAAAAGATATGATAAGCTGATTTTCCTCCACGACAACGCGCCATCGCACACATCAACAATCCAAAACTACTTGGAGACACTCAACTGGGAAGTGCTACCCCGCTTACTCAGACCTGGCACCTTCTGATTATCACCTGTTTTCGTCGATGGGCTACGCGCTCGCTGAGCGACACTTCGATTCTTACGAAGACGTCCGGCTTGATGAGTGATTTGCCTCGAAAGATGAGGAATTTTTTTGGCGTGATATACACAAATTGCCCGAAAGATGGAAAAAATGTATAGTTAGCGAGAGTACTTTGAATAAATTTGTTTTTGCTTCCTAGGAAAAAGAAAAGTGTTTTTCTAACTAAAAAACAGCGGATTTAAGCTTATACACCTGGCTTATATACTCTATGTGCATACTTGACATATCGAAAGTCTGCTTGTACGAATTTCACCACGAGTATATGTTACCACTGTTTCGCGACAAATGTAAAATTATGTACACCGACACGAACAGTCTTATATACCGCGTCGAGTGTGAGGACGTTTACGAAACTATGAAACTCGATATCGTTAGATTCGACACGAGCGATTATTCAATTGACAATGTGTACGGTATGCCTCTCGCGAACAAAAAAATTTCCGGTCTGATTGAGGAAATAACGGTGCGATAATGACCGAATTCGTTAGTCAGAGCGAAGATATACGTGGTGAGGATGGACGACAAGAAAGAAAAAGATGAAAGGTGTAATAAAGAGTAACATCGTAATGTTAATGATAACATTTGACGATTACATGCGGTGTTTGAAGAGATTCAAATGACTCGCAGTCAATCGTGTATATGATCTAAACGAGATGTACAAGATATCCGAATCGAAAATCGCTATGAGTCCATACGATGACAAACGATACATCGTACCAGACTCGACGGAGACCGTGGGGACATTAGCGGATACTTTGTAATATATATATATATATATATACATGTGTGTATCAACATATTATATTACTATTATGTTTTTTATATTTTTTGTATTTTCATACAGTATATATGTATTACTATTATGTTTTATTATATATGTATTTATTATATATATGTATTTATTATATATGTATTATTATTATGTAGTACCATTTATTATGTATTATTTTTCATATCGTATATTTATATACGTACTTTATATCTGTATACTCCAAAACGAAGATGAATAGGAAATAATAAAAATATACGTTTATATACTTATATGTTATATTTTACATCTATATAAATATTTTACATCTATATAAATAAAAATTTTATCAAATAACATTGTTTTGTGTATCCATGAATTGCGATCAATCGAATCCCAGCCACTTGACATACATCTTGTCTCCCTTCCTACGCTGCCTTTTCTCCACAAGATACACGTCCGGATGAGTGACGCAACTCAATGCTTATAGAACGCTTGAACGATGGATTTTCCGCGACAATTCTCGAGTAAATATTGTAGGTAACGGGATTAGTACGTTGCACCTTAACGATCGTAAACATCTCAGTGGTTCAATTTGGCGTGTAACCCTTCTCAAAAATCTTGTATTTGCTCACGCTCGAATCGCTACTTTGAATTTTACAGGATCCGTGATCTTTATCGCGCTGTACACTGTGTCCAAAAGTCTTTCGGTGATCGCGGGAGTTACGTCGGCGGGTTGCAAGCATGGTGCGATGTTTGCACGCGTTGTAATCTGACACGAAACGCGGCAGCTCGATTGTAATTGCCATTGAGCGTAAACATCTTCCACATATCGTTCTTAAGCGTGTGACTGAACCGCTCGACTATTGATGCTTTCAAAGTCGAATACGTAGAATAGTGATTAACATTGTGTTTTTTCAAGATTTTCTGCATATCAGCGTTGTAAAACTCTTTCCCCATATCCGTTTGTAAATTTTTCGGATATCTTCCACTCGCTCGAATTAGCATTAGCCGTCTCGCTTCCACCCTTGCTCTTGAGCGGCCCATATGTACTTGCTCAACACATCGGTGACGGTGAGTATGCAGTGGTGGCCTCTGTTGAAGCTCGAATACAGGCGCATCTCGACGATATCAGCCTGCCACAGATCGTCGTATTCCCGGACTATGACGCGCTTTTTTGGAAAATTTCTTCTCGCCAGAGCATGCAATTCCTCGACGAGTCGATGTTTCTCAGAGTTAATTTTTTCTCTGTTTTTCTCAGATTTTTTTTTTCATGATTCGACGCCAATGTTCATGCGACTGGATTTTTAAATATTTTCTATATTGCTCACAGTGAATTTCATCACGACCAGTAGCTACTTCGAGATGACTCCAAAAGTACTCAGAAAAAAGATGGTTTATCTCGATTGGTACACCGCTTATCCACCCTCCCCTCCCTCTCTCCAGGGCAAATTCCAGGGGCATCACCATTATTACAAACAATTCCGAATTTCTGTGACGGCATGAATCGTAACTAGGAACTTAGCCGGATTAATGAACTGTACCAAACATTTTATTATTTCAATGTCTTTGGTACAATCCGTTACCGTCGTCACCGCGAACAGATGCCTTGAACGCAAAGAAATTGGATAAGATTAGTGGTCATAATAGCGAACTTTGGATAGTTCTAGCACTCAGAAAACCTCTCCTATAAAATTGAGCTTATGAAATTTTTGATTCTCTTTTGTCTATACCTTAAAATTTTAGGCATATCTCAAAGTTGTTCGTCCGGAGCCCAAATTTCTCTGTAAAATTGGGCATCCTTTAACAACTAAATTAATTCTGCATGTTAAACTTAAAATATAAGTTTCTTATAATAGAAACAGCCTAAAACATATTTGAATTTGCCGCGCTTTTGATCGATGGGGCTTAACATCAAAGATACATGTACCCCTCTTTCTGTTATATGGGATAACTATCAGTCTGAAGTTGCTAGCAGTCCATTATATAGTCCATTATATAGGTCAAAGGAGGATTCAGTCGAGAACTCTGCGTTGACGATGGCGACACAAAAGACGGCTTGACGAAATCGGTAACCATACAAGCACGAGCCCATATATATGTGTTCTCGACACACCGAAAACAAGCACTTGTTGCTCGTGCAGAGTCATTCAATGTTGGTAATCATACGATAATTATCACCCTGCTGCAAATTCTTATAGGAAATTTTCCTATGGATTTGTCTAATGGGTACTCGTGATAAATTCGACTGATCCCCATGAGAGGAGGCTCCTCCCATCTTGTTGTAAACTCCCATGGATTTTTTCCTGTAGAGGACTGTAAGATTCTAACTGTGTTCCAAAATTTACTGCCAGTACTGAAAATCTATAGTTTTCGTTATGTGCACTATAGATTTTCAATACTGACAGTAAATTTTGGAACACGACCTCTGTAGGAGCTTGTATAAACAAAATATGAGAAATAGAGAAAACAATAGAGAAAAATATCGGGGCATTCCTCGTTTTGAACTTAGGGCTCTCCTCCGAGTTGATAGACTTCCGTCCTGCTACTGAGCCACACAGCCCTGACGCTGATAGCACTCTGTTGTGCCTATTTCCTCTAAATTTCTTACAATAGGTACCTGTAAGATTTACACAGCATGTATATATAAGATAACATGGGAAATTTTTCTATAAAGGTTTTTACATAGGAATTTATGGCATCCAATCCATGAAAAGAGGCTCCTATAAGATCGCATAAAAGAATGATGTGCATGTTGATACAATCCTAAATGATATACAGGATGTCCCGTATTTGAGATTATTTTTGTGCAGATAAAGTAAACTGAAGTCGAAAAATCCTGTATTATTTTATAATTTTCACAATAGTTAATTTATAAAAATTATCGAATAAGCGGGTAAAATCGACGCATAAGACAACTTTAAGATATTTTTCAGAGTTCTTTATGACATATTTTAAAGAACTCTTAAAGATACCTTAAGGTTATAAAGATGCAATATTAACAATATCAGGCTGCTCTTAGCTAATGAAGTAGACTGCAAAGTTTACGAACCGTTGGTATTCCAAGAATTTGGACACGGAGAAAACGCATAATCTTTATACAGAAAGCCCCCTGTGGAAACCTCAAGAATAATACCTTAAAGTTGTCTAATGCATCGATTTTAGACATTCTGTTTATTGGATAATTGCAATAACTGCAAAATGATAGAAGACTTTCCGATTCAGTTTAATCCGCTCTGTCTGCCTACAAAAATAATTCCAAATATTTTAAGATATCCTATATTTTAAGATATCCCAAAATAGATATCACAAATATTCTGAGAACCCTCCCTTGTATAGTCCCTATAATTTATTAGAGTGTGTACACAAAACGCTATAATAGTAGCCGACTGATGTAATTCCACGTAAAAACCTAAAATAATTTTTCCATAACTCTAAAAACTGAAAATCACATGTAATAAACAAGATGTGTTTAGTGACTCAAAAAAGTCATGAATATATATTTTCTTTATGGCAGTCAGGATTTTTTATCTAACGTGGAACGTACCTCATTTATTAATTATTATCGTGACTTCCAATTTATAGAAGTTACGAATTAATCTCTCAAGTTGATATAGATATCATAGGAATGTAGAAGAGATGCCTCAGAACTAAATACCTATACGATACTACACTTTGACGTATAGGAACATGTAGGTGCATATAGAACAGAGGAGATATGCATACGTGTCCTATAGGCATTTCCACTCTCCATGGGACAGCTCTTCTTTGTCTTACATATGCCTACATGTTATTATATGTCTAATTGGTATCCTATAGACTTTTTAGTTCTCATGGGGCATCTGTTCCATTCCTATTAGTACCTCTATTATCCTATTTGCATTCCTACGTATACCTATGCATGCTACGCAAATCTTATAGGTAATTACACAAACTCCTACAGAATCTTATTGTCCTCTGTAGGAACCCATAAAAGAACCCATGGGAATTTGCAGCAGGGCGTACACGTACAATAATTTCACTTAAGATACGAAAATATGATAATTTTTGTATTTCTGATTTGTTACTTTCCTCTTAATTTTTTATTTTATATACATATTACCAACAGAGTAAGCAGTATGTAGTTAAATTGAAACTAGACTGTAATATAATTCTCATAGAATTCAATACATTACAATACATATCGAATGTCAATAACTTATCACAGGCCAGATATGTTAGTCAACTTCACGCGTATTGTGCGACACTAGTCGACTTTATATTTCTTAAATCTACTAATCTAGGTTTCTTAATCTAAGTTTTCAGCACTGCAACAGCGGTAACGGCATTGAGTGCATTCAGTCATCGCTCATTGAGCGCTCAGTGAGTTATTGTATCTGTTTGGTCTATATTTTTAGTTCTAACGGAATATGCCAATCAGATGTATTAGCTCACTGAGCGCTCAATGAGTGTTATAATATTGATAACTAAATGCACCCGCCATCCTCGCGACCGCGAGTTATGGACAATAAGTGATTGCTAAATGTTGCGCCTAAACTTTTTTGTAAATACTTTCTCATAACGCTCACACCTCACACCTAGTTTGTTTGCGAATAGTTAAAGAGAATCGACAGTACTAACCAATTCTTGGCTGTCTTTCCATATTAGCTACAGTTTAACATACTTTTTACAACATCAGTTCACAGTTCGGCGACAAATAATCTTATTTATTGATTATGATTTATTCGCTAAAGTAACAGGTTGTTGTGATGTGTTTCTGTGAAATGTACATTGATATTGATGATTGATGTACATGATACATTCTAACAATTATACGTTAATCATGATAACTGAGATAGCACAAAAACTGATGGTTTTTTTCTTTTATTTGCCGATATAAATTTCGATAATTAATTTCGTAGTTATTTTTCTTGATCTTTTATATAGAATGAATTCAGAATCAGAAGAAGACATTCAATCTCTATCCGATACACCACCAAAGCCAAAGACAAAACAAATCAAAAACATCATCAACAAAAATTTCGAAATGCTTGACTTTTGGATGATAATTTTAAAACATGGTTTTCCAAAGTTCCTGACGATTCAACAAAAGCAAAATATAAATTTTGCAAGATGACTTTTACAGCTGAATTGGCTGTAATAAAAAATCATTTGACATCTCAGAATCATAAGCGTAAATTTTTAGAGACTTTTAGAGAGAGAAATTTTTAGAGAGCCAAAAATACTTTTCTTTCCAAAAGTGAAAGAAGTATTGCAAAGGAATTAAAAAATTTGAATTAAAATTATGTGCTTTTCTGCTGAATATATTAGATGTACAACTTTGCTTCCGCCGTTTTTTTCCGAAATTCGAGGCTTTATTGTAAAAAACTGGTTATACATTTATGATTCAAAGTATTGTCCATCGCTGGCCACTACTTTCTCCCATCTTTCGGATAGCGTAAAAACTGGTCATCTTTTGAAGCTATCCACGAATCGATCCAATTTTTTACTTCTTCATAAGACTGGAAGTGCTGGTCAGACCGTGTGCCATTGATCGAAACAAGTGATAGTCAGAGGGAGCAACGTCTGGAGAATACGGCGGGTGGAGTAGGACTTCCCATTTCAACGTTTCCAAGTATGTCTTGACCACTTTCGCAACATGGGGTCGAGCATTGTCATGCTGCAAAATCACTTTATCGTGTCTCTCGTTGTATTGCAGCCGTTTGTCTTTCAATGCTCGGCTCAAACGCATCAATTGCGTTCGATACCCTGTGATTGTTGTTGACCCTGTGATTCGATCGCCTGTGATTGTTTCAGTCGGTTTTAACAGTTCATAATACACTACGCCGAGCTGGTCCCACCAAATACAGAGCATGACCTCGGAGCCGTGAATATTCGGTTTGGCCGTCGACGTAGAAGCATGGCCGGGAACTCTCCATGATTTTCTGCGCTTGGGATTATCGTAATGAACCCATTTTTCGTCCCCAGTCACAATACGATGCAGAAATCCCTTCCGTCTTTGCCTTTCAAGCAGCTGTTCACAAGCAAACAAACGCCGTTCAACATCTCTCGGCTTCAATTCGTACGGCACCCAATTTCCTTGCTTCTGAATCATTCCCATGGCTTTGAGGCGTTTTGAAATGGCTTGTTGTGTCACTCCCAATGATCGTGCCAATTCTTCTTGATTTTGACACGAGTCTTGCTCAAGTAATGTCTCCAATTCTGCATCTTCGAAAACTTTCTCTCTTCCACCGCTATGCCGGTCTTCGACGTCAAAATCACCGTTCTTGAAGCGTTGAAACCACTCACGACACGTTCTTTCACTAATAGCGGCCTCATCATAAGTATTTGAGAGCATTCGATGAGCCTCAGCCGCAGATTTCTTCATATTGAAGCAAAAAATTAAAATCTCCTCCCGCAAATGACGAGAATTTGGCTCGTAAACTGACATTTTCAATCGAGAATAACTTTATGATGCAGACACAAATCGAGTAATGTTTGGGGTTATGTTGACAGATGCCCAAGTTTATTGTATAACGTCTATGATCTATTTATTTCGACCACCACTTACCGCTAAAGCCATCTATAGGAAAACGGCGGAAGCAAAGTTGTACACCTAATATTATCAAGAATAACAATATTCTTGAATGGTATGATTGATACCACAAATCTACTTTCTCTGATAGGTATCTGAATTTCTTTTCTCAGCATCTTATTTCGCAAAAGAGGGGTACGATCGTAGGAATGGTTGAACCTTTTTGCTATCTCATCCTAAATATCATAAAAAGAACTTGACCTTTGTCATTGAGACACTTTTAAATAATAACTATCCGATTGATTTTATTTTTAACACAATTAATGATCGCTTAAAATCTTTATTGAGTAACAAAATCTTAAAGCAAAACACAAATGATACTTTCAATAAAGATATTGTTAAAAAGTCATGGTTTACGATTCCATTTGTTTCGGAGATATCATACAAATTCAAAGACATAATTAAAAATCTTGATGTTGACCTTGTATTTTTTAGTCTGAACAGCTTAATTCTTTTATTAAAACATAAAGATCTTTTACTTAATAAAACAAAAAAGAACATAATTTACAAGATATATTACAAGGATTGCGATGCAATTCTCCTGTGTCGGGCAGACAGGGAGAATTTTAAAAACGAGAATCTCAAAACATTGTAATGACATCCGAAGAAACACGAATAATCATTCTGTTATTACCGAACAGATTAGATCTAAACCATGATTTTGATTGGGAAGGCACAGAAATTGTTGATCAGGAGCGGTTTTTGTACAAACAATGTATCTCGGAAATGCTACATATTCAGTTCATAAAAAAACAGTCTTAATTTGCAATCTGATACCAAATTTTACATCTCAATTCTCAATAATTTACATTGTTTAAACTACGCGCCATTTTTGTTTTTATTATTTTTAAGTAACATATGTTGGTAATACCGTCCGTTTTACTTATTAGTTTGTATACTGTGTAGTATCTTTGACTCATTTGAATATTGATCAAATTGATCATCATTGTATCATACATTGACCGTCACAATATTCGGAACGATTGTAGTGAATTTATATCGCTGAATAATTTACGGATGCTTTGCCTTTCGATTTTGATTGATTTTTGATGTTCACATTTCATGGCATATGGATGAATGCATTAATTTTTCTTTAAAAATAATTGTAACATTTTTTATATCTGCACAGATTTTTATCTGTTAATCATTGCCACTGGAATTGTTAACCATTGTCAATAGAATAAGGAGATTGAGTTGCTATTCTATCATCTCACCATAAAGAAATGAAAATTTTACAATACGTTCAGATATACTGGTGGCCCGGAAGCAGGCTGAAACATTTATGCGTAACTAATTATACTATAGTTTTTCGACAATAAACGATTTTTATTTTCGCACTAACAACCGCGCAAAAAACTCTCATTGGCCCTTGTTTGTTTTTATTTGTATTATTCAATTAATCGATGATGTATTAAAGGAACTATTACATATTTTTCAAAATTAGAATTAGAAATTAGTAATTTTAAACACTTTGTTTGTATCCCTTTTAGCTGAAATAGTAAGTTCAGAAGCAAAAGGATTATCGATTACAAATATGTTTAGATTTTGAGAATCACAAAATTCTAAAAAAAAAGACTGAATATTAATAATTCTCGTATCACAAAGATATATATAATTTTCATACATCATATCGTAACAGTTATAATAAGAATCGTAATGAAGCTATTCGTATTTAAACGGCCTTTTCCTGCCATAGTAATTCCTCTTGCCAACATGTGTGTGCGCTTTTTATATTTTAATTTGTAAACATCTTGCGTAGTTACCGGTAATATATTTCAATTTATTTATTAACATTGAAAATGGCCCGATAGAGATCGAAACGTCTGTAAAATTTAGATTGTTGATAAAAATAGTTTTACTCATAATAACTTGGTTCATAGCTATTTATTTAATTATTTGAACTGTTATTCTTTGAATTAAAAAAATTTTCTTGTTTAAATTGACGCGTTCCTATTCATCGATTATTCTGCTTATATTGTCCTGCTTATTTTATACAGAAATAAAACCGAATTTCCATTATTAAATACTACAATTACTGTGCCTGTAGTCGGCACAATGACCAGTAACAAAGTTAACCAGAAATCATTGCGTAGAAAAACAAGAATAGAATTATAGAACGAACTAAGAGAAAAGAAACAGAAAAGAAATAGAAAAGGTTAATGAAATAAACTCTACGGAAATAAAACCGCAAATATATGCGCCTAAGAAGAATATGAAAAAACCATTAGCTATTTCATTAATTCTTCAGTCTGGTAATTTATATATAATACGTTTCCATACATTTTCATTATGCTACTATTTATTAAAATAATAACGTATATACATTGTATATATATATATATATATATATATATATATATATGTATGTATATATACATACAATATATATATAAAGTTTGTTCGCGTTGCATGTTTCAACATCCGGTAAAAAAATTTTTCATACATTAATATATATAACAGAAATAACAATAGTAATGCGATAACATAGCAAATAATTAAAGGGATAATTTTCACATTATTCGTTTTAGATTTATACATATTTATACATGAAAAATTTTTTACCAGGCATGCTCCTATTTATTCATACCCTCTCCTGCTATCATAGGAACAGGTGAGAGTATACGACACGTATTTATTATAGTATATTATATTGGGAGTACAAATAAGTTTCCGCCGTTTTTAATAAAAAATTAAGCATTTATTGTGAAAGAATGATACATAATGTTTTATTCAAAGTAATGGCCATCACTACTTTTTTCCATCTTTCTGGTAGCATTCTGTGGATACCGCGTCGGAAGAATGCTTCATCGTTTAAGGCTATTCAATCATACAATTTTTGATATCTTCATATGATGTGTAGTGCTGCTCAGACAGGCCATGCGTCATCAATCGGAACAAGTGACAGTCGGAAGGAGCAATGTCTGGAGAATACAGCAGGTGGGGTAGAACTTCCCATTTGAGTGTTTCTAAGTAGATTTTGACCGGCGCCGCTACATGTGGTCGAGCATTATCATGCAGGAGAATAATTTTGTCATGCCTGGAGTAATAGTGGGCACGTTTTTCCTTGAGTGCTCAACTCAATCTCATCAATTATGTTCGATAGAGAGCCCCAGTAATGGTCTCGTTCAGTTTGAGCAACTCATAATACACGACACCAAGCTGATCCCACCAAATACACAACATGAGTTTTTTTCCATGAATATTCGGCTTGTCGATGTTGAAGCCAAGTGGTCCCCATGATTTCCTCTTCTTTGGGTTATCGTAGTGGATCCATTTTTCATCACCAGTGACTATACGATGCAAAAAACCCTTTCGTTTATGCCTGGCAAGCAGCATTTCACATGTGAAAAATCGACGTTCAACGTTTCTCGGCTTCAGTTCACATGGAATCCAATTCCCTTGCTTTTGAATCATTCCCAATGATTTCAAACGATATGAAATTGTTTGTTGAGTCACTCCTAATGTAAGTGCAAGTTCTTTTTGCGTTTGGCACGAATCTTCATCCAATAATGCTTTCAATTCCGTCTTCGTACACTTTCGGCCTTCCGCTACGTTCTTCGACGTCAAATTCACCATTCTTAAACTTTTGAAACCACTCATGACAACTTCTCTCACTTAAGGCAGCATCATCATACGCTTCTACAAGCAATCTATGAGCCTCAGCTGCAGATTTCTTCAAATTAAAGAAGTAAATCAAAAGTTCCCGCAAATGATGCTTATTCGGCTCAAAACTCGACATTTTCGTACAAAAAAAAATATATGATACAAAATCGCTAATATTTCAAGATTATGGTGTTGCCGGATGTCTTACAATATGTCGTTTTACATCAAACAATTTTAACTATAATTTATTAGTGGCGCCGTCTTTTATAAACCGCGGAAACTTATTTGTACTCCCAATAGTATTTATTATTTATGATTTTCAAAAAATATATCTAAAAAACTGAAAATCTTCCATAGATACGCGACGTTCTAGAAATTCAGTCCTAATCCTGAATTCTAGTCCAAAAATGAGTGCTAATTGGAAAAATTCATTTTTAAATAAAGAAAACTTAAATGTTCAACAACAAATTGATAAAGATTTTACTAGCTAGAAATTAAATTGGACAGAATTGGTAATAGAGAAATTATTTTTAATAACTATATTTTTAATATTTATTTGCATAATTTATAGAGTTGCGAAACTACACCAGAAGAAATTTTCGACAACATGAGAACAACTTCATCTTCTTTAGAAAATACGGGAGATCATCCACCTGCATTATGTTCATAACATTCTTATCCAGGAGCAACACAAATTACTCAAACTATGTGTATCGTTCCTTAAGTCTGGTAAATCTTTATGAGTAAATCTTTTTGACGTCTGAAAAATATCTTCAAACTCTTCCAGGTCAAATCATTTCAATCAGAATTGACGCGTTGTTTACATTTGGTAGTTGTCTAAAGCGAGCGAGAAATTAAGTAGTTTCCGTGTATAAAAAACGAATTTCATGCAAAATTAAGTGGATGAGGAATAAAGTGGATTAATAGATGAGGAATGAAGTGGATTAAAGTGAAGGAATTAATTCGAAGTTTTTGTACGCGGCAACTGCGAAATTTTTCACTCGCTTAAAATGATTAATTTAAAATACCAAACGTGAACAACGCATCAATTCTGGCTAACATTTGGCCTAGAAGGGTTTTATAGAGTTTTTAGTTATCACGTCATCAAATGGATTGTTACACCATTTTATAAAGATTTACTAGACTTATCGAACGATCCTATTTTAACAATCAATAATACTATACTATCATCTGCTATAACTGTACAAGTTAAAATAATATACTAATGAAGTATTAAGAAAATGACAAACAAAATATACCTCTTTATGTAATGTAAAAATGATTTTAGGCAGGAAATTATTTAGGAATACAAACCGTCTTGCACAGAACATACAATCATCTCCCATACAGCACAGAAAAATTACAGAATGATTTCACTGAAACATTGTAATATTGCATAGTGGTTGCGAAACGTTGCTGAATCATTGCTCCAACAATGTTAAGATGTCCGCTTTTTGTAATACGCAACGAAACATTCCAGCAGTAATGTATTTGTTTTTTTAAATTTTTTACGAAAATTCTAAAATGAAACTATTTTCTGTACATATATCTCACTAACTTCAATTTTCTTATAAATCGTATTTCTAGTGATATGTGCTTTTCAAAAGCAATTTTTTATGATAAAAAATCATAAAATATTTCACTAAATGTATTAATTCTGAATGATAAATTTATTTCCAAGGATACAGCATGTATGTGTGTATTCCGAGCAAATATTATCAATCACAAATATTATCCACATTAATATAATAATATAGTCGTTTGATAAGTTAATCATGAATTAAGTTAATTAAGTTAATAAATTAAGTTGCAGTGATTCTTTTCAATTCGAAGTCACTCTGAGTCAATTGAAATCGATTAAAAAATGACGGTATGAAATTTATTTATAAAGGTCGGGCTAGTTTATTCCTGGATGCATATTAGGCATAAATATGTACATCATCGATCACGTAATTAATATTTCGATAAATCATTTTCAGCAGCTTAATTGCTTATCGTCTTATCCGATAATGATGCGTTGATTGTATCCAAATTTGATATTATATAATCTTTTGATTTCATATTCAAAATAAATATAAAATTTAACTAATGGCCATCAAATAATAGATAAATTAATAAATTTTTTTATTTGAAATATAAAAATGGATTATATTAATGATTATAAAAATAACGAAATTGTTAAGTTAAAAGACTATACTACATAAATATTATAAAAAATTATATTTTTATGTTATTATAATAATAATTAAATATTAATATAGTAATAATTAATTATATAGTAATAATTAAAGAATTACAGTTTTGTAATGTTTCTGGAATATTATATGCATATTACTGATACATTGCAGGCATTGTTAATTTACATTTCTGTAATATCTCTGCAATGTTGCAATATGCAAAAAAGTAAAATACAAATGGTATTGTCTCTTGTTATTTATTTAACTCTAATAATATCATTCGTATAAAAGATTTGATATCAACAAAATTGGTCCCAAATTAAATTCCATGTAATTCCGGATACAAAATTATATAAATAATATTAACTTTAATGATATTTTATTCCTTTAAAAAATTTGATATCAAGAATTAACGCAAAGTTAACTCCTATTTCTTTATACCAAATTAAATAAATATCGAATATTAATGATATGTATCATTTGTATAAAAGAGTTAATATCAATAATTGTAGCGCCAAGTTACATTCTACTATCAAAATCAAAAGTAAAACAAGTGATACTATCTTTATTATTATTTACTTAATCTAAATGGTACTATTTTTAATTTTTATGAAATGAAACCTAGTATACGTATATCTTATTGAAGGATCTTTCTATTCCAATCCAAAATAGTTTAAATTCTCTTAAATGAAATTATTATATCACAATTCATTCAAAGACATTTTCTCTTCCACTAAAGTACTCTTCAAGTAAAGTAGTGGTTATTTAATTCTCCTTCAAAATATTACGTGTATTACAAAACATTATCACAAAATTGCGTTACCTTTGCTCAATTTAAGTATTATCACAAAAAAATTAAATAGTTAATCATATAAAACGAAAAAATTTAATTTAAATACAATAGAAAAATTTTTCATGTAAAAACACTTGACGCTGCTAAATCTCGATGTAATAATATGGTAGTAAACTATGAATGTTTAGAAAAATTAGACAAATAAAAATGTAATATTTAGAAAAATAACAAAAATAAAAAGCATATTGGTAAGAAAAATTAGAATCATATTAAAAAATATGAATATTTAGAAAAATAAGAAAAATAAAAAGCATTTCCAATTTAGAGAATTTCCCAATGTTATTCAGCATGAGTATATAGTTTGTATTAAGTTATAGAGTCATGTAAATTATGATGAACGTTGTGAATGCTATTAAGTTTAAGTCTAAAATAAATAAATTTAGATTTGTAAGATATACGTTATGAAAGAGAAATAAATAATAGTAAACTTTATTCTTATTCAGTGTGAAGTTCAGATTAAATTTACTATTACTTTAAATTATTTACTTCATCTAGCAGCGCCAAGTGTTTTTACATGAAAAATTTTTCTATTTAAATTAAATTTTTTCGTTTTATACGGTTACTCTTTAATTTTTTGTGATAATACTTAAATTGAACAATGTAACGCAATTTTGGTAATGTTTTGTAATATTTTGTAATATTTTGAAGGAGAATTAAATAATCACTACTTTAGTTGAAAAAGAAAATGTCTTTGAATGAATTGTGATATAACAATTTCATTTAAGAGAATTTAAACCATTTGGATTGGAATAGGAAGATCCTTCAATAAGAGATACGTATACTTAGATTTCATTTCATAAAAATTAAAGATAACAACCATTTGGATTAAGTAAATAATAATAAAGATAGTATCACTTGGGTTTTGATTTTGATAGTAAAACTTGGCGCCACAGTTATTGATATCAATTCTTTTTTATACAAATAATACATATCATTAGATTAATATTCATTATTTATTTATTTTGGCATAGTATAAAAAAATGGGATTTAATGGGATTTGCGCTAGTTCTTGATTTCAAATCTTTTAAAGGAATGGTACATATTATTTAAGTTAATATTATTTATATAATTTGGTATTCGAATTACATTTGGAATTTAATTTGGCGCCAATTTTGTTGATATCAAATCTTTTATACGAATGATACATCATTAGAGTTAAATAAATAACAAGAGGCAATACCATTTGTGTTTTACTTTTTAATTTGATAGAATTTAACTTGATTAATTAAGATTATAATATCTGGGTTTAAATTTTTCATTTGATACATTAATTTTTTTCGAAGAGTAATAATTTTTGACAGAGAATTAAAGTTGAATTATTTAAATTGAATTAAGAAGATCTTCAATAAGAATATCTTTGAAGAAAAATTAAAACTATTATTAATTAGGTTGGATACTTAGTATTACATACAAAAAGCTAGTTTCATAATAACGTTATCAATAATGTTGTCGATTAGCAGAGTTGGATAAGTTAAGTGTTTTTTTTAACTAAATAATGTTAAAGTTAATGGCTTTACAAAATTAATAAAGTGAAAAGTTGAAGGAATAAAAAAATTAACTTAACGTAAGTTAAGTCAATATTGCATTAACTTAAATTAAAAAAAAGTTAATTTTGAAAAAAATTATTTTTTAGATCAAAATGTCCTAATTTTTCTTAAAATGAGATTACACATTATTAATATACGACATTAAATAACTATTAAATAAATTAAATTTTAATTTTTTTATTCACATATGATATAATTTAATAAGCATAGATTATGGCTGCGTTGGACGCTGATGTGCTTAAAGCGCATATGCGTTAATGGCTTCGACACACCAGCGCGATTTGCGACTTGCAGATAGCCAGATAGATTTTTAGATTTTTATTTTTTAACAAGTCTTAAGTCATAAGAAATTGATTACAATTGAATGCGAGGAGAATATTTGACTGTAATTGGTCAATTTCTTTTGACTTAAGGCTTAAAACACCTATTATAAATCTGGACAAAGACTTAAGGCATAACCGCAAAAACCAATCAGAGGATTGTATTAGCATAAGAAATTATATATTAGCTTAAAAAATTATTTAAGATGATCTTAAAATATGAACAGATTACGAATATACGTTCTTAATCTTACTATATCATATTATTTTTCTAAGATATTTAAAACAGATAAAAAAATTTTTAACTTAAAAAAAAGTTAAAAAGTTAACATTTAAAAGTAACTAAGTTAAGTTAAAAATTATTAATTTTTTAACTTTTTTTTTAACTTTTAATGTTTTAATTAGTTACTATTCAACCCTTCGATTAGTCATTTATCTGACATTAATAAGTGACGTTGTAAATGACGTTGATAATGACGTTGTAAATACGTCATGAATAAATGACTTCATTAATTGGTAAAAAAGATAACGTCATTATTACGTCATTATTACGTCTTAAATAGATCACATGACGTCAATAATTCAAAATGACTATTGGGGTCAAAATGAGTACAGTTTATTATCTGAGGCGTCATTCATCGTTTCTGATGTCACGATTTCAACATGGCCGTAGCGATTACTCAGGAGCCTTAAGGAGAATATTAATTAGTTCAGTGATCCAATTATGCAGTACTTGTATTTCATGTGAAATGAGTTTTAAAATTTTAATGTATACAATATATGTTTTATATATTTTATACATAGGAAATGTAAGAAATCTCTCGCAGTGTTAAATTTCCCAATTCTGCTTGCTTTCAATCCATTTTTGCAGAATTACATTTTATAAAAGATATTAAAAGGATGTTTTTTTTCATATAAGTATATAAGTCATTTATTATTAAGAGACTTTGTTTACATATAATATACACACATGATAACATCATAGTTAGGAACACAATTTCAGTACAATTACATATTTTAATTAAATAATAAAGTGTTTAAATTACATAATTTGGAAAACAATGTCATTTTTATCATATAACATTAAGTTAAAAAAGATCATGATAGCTGGTTTTGTTTTTTTTTCTAATATGTCCTGGAATGCAACTTGATTATATAAATTATACATAAACTGAAGGATTCATATTCACAATATCTTTACAAATTAGCGCAAAAAATATATACAGATATATGAACATAGCAGCATTACATATTACACAGGCCAGAGTTATTAAATATCTTTATGTGATTATTTCTTAAAGAACAAATGCAAACAAGATGAAACCTAGTGATTTTCTGAGATTGTGATATCGTATATTTACTTGTATACATCATACACAGATGAAATGTTCATTAAATATTATTTACATATTGAAAGAATCTTCGTATCTTGTAATAGAACATAATAATACGTATCTTTTTACCATAGATCTTATATATATGGATACATCTTATAGCTATAATTAGAGGACCAAATTGATAGAACAAGAAAATATATCTTCTATCTTTTTATGAAAATATACTACGCAAATTCGAGCATAATATCATATAAATATGTATAAATTTAAATCATGTTTTATTGTTACATTTTAAATCATAATCGTTTATTAAGTACACACAAATAAAAGGAAATATTATCATTCTTCCTCCAATAAACACATAGCATCTTATCATTTTTGCAAGACTTCGTAAATTATAACCTATCGGTTAAAACGTCACCTCTTAATATATTTGAAATTGTTGATCATTTTTCATGTCATTTTGAGCATGCGCATTGTACATTTGGTATAACGAAGGATAGGATACAACGCATTTACTGTCTCTTTCTAACAAAAAAAGGGCATCCATGTACTCCAAGAGTGCGTTCTACTTTCGAATTATACATAAAGCGCATGCTATATTGTTTTATCTTTCTTTATTAATTGATAACAACAAAGACAAATGATGCATCATGTACGCACTCCAAAATTCATTGCCAGTACTGAAAACCTGAAATTTACGTTACATGCATTGTAGTTTTTCAGCATTGACAGTTAATTTTGGAACAGCCCATGTATATAAGATTTATGCTTTTTACTAATTAATTTTTTTTGTTTTGTAATCGTAATTAATTTCAATAATGATCACTTTCATCACTTCAAAAAAGAAATGATCATCATTAAAAATGCCTACTTGTAATAAAACATACTCACAATTTCCAAAATTAGGAAATTATGTGTATGTAAATTATGTGTTTATTGCGTGTATGTGTTTAATGCATTGACAAATTTATGTATCATATTTTCATTATAAAATACAAACATAAATAACTAAACTCGTTTGTTTAATTGTCATATTATTTTTATTCTGTTATAATTTTTAAATAAATGCATAAGAAAATGACTAGCTTCTCTTCACAATGCTTTGTGCCAAAATTTATAAATTAAATAGAAACTATGCGAAAATTTTTGAAAAACGCAATCTAAAATTTACTTTATAATTATTATTTATTATAAAATATATTAATTTCTTCTTCATAAAATGAAATTAATTTCTTTTAATATACATAAATTATAACAAATATAACATAAACAAATATAATTGATATAGCATTACGCGCAGAAATTAAAGCATCACTTTTCATGCCTTTGAAAAATGGGTAAACTTTAAATGAGTAACTTTTACAGAAATACACACATAATGAAACGTCAAAAAAGCATTTTGTAGCCTGAAATCTCTACTTTTCTGTACTTAAAATAATTGGTTCATTTTTACGGAAGGTTTGTTCGCGTCGCATGCTCCAACATACTCCAATATGCTCCTATCATAGCTCTTACTCACTCCAATGCACTCATTAGAATGAGTAGAAATTGAAGAATGGCAGGAGCATGTTGGAGCATGTTGGAGCATGTTGGAGCATGCGACGCAAACCTAGACGCTACGATTACAAATGATGATCTGTTAAATTTCAAAATTTTTTGTGAAAGTTTCATGCCGTAAATGAAAAGTTGGGCACAAATACTGTTTATAGCTTTCGAAAGCGTGAACTTTTATCTTTAATTTGTTTTTTTGTTGAACGTTATATGACTTTTTCTCTCGAGTTGATCAATATTGAAGTAAAAATGGTCCTTTTGACTGCTCATAAAAGAACGGAGTAACGTACAATATTCATTAAAAAGAAAAAAAAAAGTTCAATGTTTTTACTTTAAGATGCTCTTATCATTTTTTAGGCAGAAATGAGCTTTTTATGTTAAAAACTTAAGTAAAAGGTGAAATTGAATACTGAATACTGAATGCTCTGCTCTTCACCGATTTTGATCAAAATTGCAGCAATGTTAGAGGAGTCTACCAAGTGAACACCTGTAAAGCCATTCCTGCTAACTGGACTTTAGAAGCCGAGTACTGAACATTTAAAAATATACTAAAAATCTGGAAACAGTCTAACATCTCGGAAGATATGCATTTTTGAGAAAAATTAGCCCATTAGCGAGAATGGTTTTAAAGTGTTCACTTGGTAAGCTTTTCTAACATCGCTGCAAATATAATCAAAATCGGAAGAGCAGAACGTAGCCTCTCCTTGTTAAATCCGACTCGGCTTTCTGTTATTATATTTATGTTATTATATTCATTACTTTGTATTTAATCTTTAAATTTACTATTTTATTATATCTAGTCTACTTGTTATTTATTATTAAACAAAATATAATGATTGATATTATAAAAGATACAATATAATGTAATAAAGAAAAATTAATTCCTAAAGATTCCTAAAGATATCCTCAATGATACAAAATGTTTGGATACAACAAGGCAATAGAAATCAAGCACGGTAATCCTTGGCAAACCAATATGATTAACAAACTTTAATAATAATTAATCCGCCTACATGTTTCGGCTCACTTTTGAACCATCCTCAGAGACAGTATAATGTAAATACAAAAAAAAATTTTTTTTCTTACAAATTAATTCATTTTATTAAAAAATTGAAAAGGATAGGAGTCAAGCGCAGAAGATGTCGCGTAAATAATATATCTATGAAGTGTGAAACTTCTTTATTCACTAAAACGCGCTTATATATTTCGGTTCACTTTTGAACCCTCCTCAGAAACAACACAAACTAACATAAATAAATTGTAAATAAAAATTCTGTCATAATGCAAATAAGAGGAATGTGAACTTGGAAATAGACAGGTGTACATTTCCAGGGTAAATGAGATGCTTCAGGATATGAATACTTATGAGGTAATTAAAAGAGATCCGACAAGGAGGATGGTAACGAGCTTACGCGCTTTATTAGTTAATTGGAAGGAAAAAAGTATATAGCTAATTCCATATAAAAGTTTAAGTAATGATGGGATACTTCCGAGAGCCTACGTTCTTTCGAAGATATATAAGCAGGACTATCCCTTTCGTATAACAGTTTCTTCGATAAATAGCCTTTTATTCGTTAGCAGTGTTTCTTCATAATATTATCATAAAAATAATCCCTAAGACAATAGTCATATCGAAAATAATTTTAAACTTGTTAAAGAACTTGATGATAGACGTTTGAGTAATGAATTTCAATTAATGAATTTCACTGAATATTGGGCCTCTTTATTAATCCCCCATTGACTATGCGATGGACTGTATTAAAGACCAATTGGCAATTTATTTCTAAAGATTGTTGTTTACCGGAGAAATTCATTCAAAGCGGTTCAATTTGTTTTAGATTCTACTTTCTTTGTTTTTGAAAGTGTTATATATAGGCAGAATTACGGGACTCCTATGAGCTTCCCGTTATCTCCCGTCATTATCGCGGATCTAATTATGCGAAAGTTGAAGATTAGAGCTTTGCCTTTGATTTGCTCTTTTACTATAGGTTTGTTGACGACATATTATTGGCGGCATCTGTGTCTTCGGTTAGTACCATTTTTAATATTTTTAATTCTCAGCATCCTAGACTTCAGTTCATTATGGAGGTAGAAGATGATAGATTGAATTTTTTGGATGTTACAGTGAGTAGGGATAATGAGTTGATAGAGTTCAATTGTACCATAAGTCGACTTTTTCGGGTAGATATTTGAATTTTTGGTTACAGCATCCGGTTTCTCAAAAAATAGGTACAATCGCGGGATTAGTTTCGCTTTCGAATCCTAAATTTCATCTTGATAATTTGTGTTTCATTATTAAAGTGTTGTTAGAGAATTATCCATTGAACTATATTTGAGAATATTAACAATTATTTGAAAAAAATTATTATGACTAGTAATAGGAAGAATGTTGTTAATGATAATAGGGTTGATGCAGTGCAGCCTTCGTAATTCATTGTTCCTTTCGTTCGTGGTATTACTAAGAAGTTAAGCAGATTGAATAGCATATGAAGGTATCGTTCTATAGTATATTATATAGCATATATAATAAATTGCGAGAATTCATTAGGGTGCAAGGACTCTTTACCGCATGACAAGAAGTCGAATGTTGTTTATAAGATCTCGTATAAGAGTTGTGATACAAGTTATGTGGAACAGACGTGTAGACAGCTGAGATCAAGAATCACGAAGCATAAGAATCACATCTGATAGAACACCTCTATGTCATAACGGAGCATCGATTACAAGAGGGCTATGATTTCGATTGAGACAACGTTACAATACTGGACGAAGAGCCTCAGGAAGAATTGATTTCGGAGATGATATTCAGAAGACAGACGCACGAACTCACTTGCAGATGGGTATGGAGGAACTCCCCAAGGCCTACCTCCCGATCATAGACAAGCTATAAAGGCTGAAGTCGTTGTCAGTCAGTGTCGTTCGTACGCAGTAATGAGTCTTTCTGACGTGATTACTTTCCAACTTTTATTTTCATAGAATTAATTAGTATTTTAATATTAAATTTTTCCATTTATAACCTTGAATAATGCTAGCTAAAACTAAAAGTGACTCACTGTGTCTGATGACTGACTGACTGAACCAAAATATCAAGAACTGGTTTTTGAATAATTCATAATAATGTTTGTGATATAATTTGTGATCAGGGTGAGATCCTTATTTTCGGGATAATTAATTATAATCTTAAAGTTTTTTGATAAATTAGTTTTTCATTATATATATTCTCTATTCCGATATTTCCAACATTTCCTTATTTTTGTTCATTTTTCTTTTTTCTTTTTCTTTCACTCTTTTTGAGTTTAATTCTGACATTTAAATTGTTGAGGTAGAGGGGAGCTCACCATGACAGGATAATTTTTATTTACAATTTATTTATGTTAGTTTGTGTTGTCTCTGAGGAGGACTCAAAAGTGAGCCAAAACATGTAAGCGCGTTTTAATGAATAAAGAAATTTCATACTTCATAGATATATTATTTGCACGACGTCTTCTGCGCTTAACTCCTACTGCCCGTATCTTTTCTTTGATTTGTAAGGAGTCTTGGTTAGTTTGATTTATTATACGGATTAATTCATTTTAGTGAGCTACTTCCACCTATTAACGAAACTATAATATGAAAATGAATTCTAATAATAATCTAAAATGTATTAAAATTATTAAAAGGTAAATTTGTTGGGGGGAAGAAAAATGATTTATTGTAAAATAATGTAAAATAATAGAAGGTAGCTAAAATAAAAATTCACCATATCGCAAAACTTAAATTCTGTCGGTTTAGTCAAAAACCAGTCTTTGACCATTCAGCGAATCAGTATCAATTATGTTGAAATTAATAGATAACTTTTAATACACTTAGAACGTTAATCGCAAAGAAAAAGAAAAAAGAAAGAAAACTCTGATATTAATTATAGTTTTATTTATAGTCCAGACGAACATCAAAATCAAATCTGAATCTTTAATAATTTAATCTTAACCCTTAAATGTCACGGAATTAATTGGACCCCAGCATGGAAAAGTGTATACTATTCTTAGAATTTTCAATATATTTTGCTTTAAAAATTTGTTTGGATACACCAAATTTTACTATAAATATACTAAAAAAAAATTAATTAAAATTTAAGAAGTACCTATATACTCTTTTTAAACAAATAAACCATATATTTATTTAATTTTTAATATTTTTTGCTAAAAATTTAGGGTTGTACTCCTAAGATAGCATTTTTTAAAATAAAGTCCGACATTGGATATTCTAAAAAAGGTATTTATTTTGCGAAATGAATGGAAAAATTTTAAAGAAAGAAAAAAAAATTAGTGATTTATTTAACCTAATATATTTAGCAAAAAAGTTATAAATAAAGTATTTCTGGACACATAATTACAAAAGTATGTAAAGATATTACAAAAAATACAAAAACACATAAACATTGATTTTATTTTAACCCAGAAATTCAACGCAAAAGTAAACGCGATGCTTATCGGCCTGTAGCACGATGCAAATTATTAGGGATGAATCGAATATCCGGAAAGTATCCGATGATATCCAATATTATCCAACACTTTTTTACTACCTGACTGATTAGCCGGATATCATTAATATTCGGGAATATATCCGGTTGAATTTGATATAATCCAAGCAGATACCGGATATCCGATGTTACATTCTGTCTGGATATCCGATGTCCAGTAATTTTACGGTTCGGATTCGATACATCCCTTTAAACTATACTTCATCTAATTATTCGTGAAAAAATTATAATTACCACACTAAGAAAATTTTATAGCGCGAACAGTAATATTTACAATCCGACAATAATATTTACAAAACGATGAAATTTACACAAAAACATGAATAAATAATCGCTTCGATTTTTATTTTGCACAACGTAAATGATACACTGGGATATTTTATACCCTACCTCATTCCTGCTCGGCTACTATACAGAGACTGACTTGCTGCGAACTTTTCAACTGATGATTGGAGATCTAAACTAACAG
>NW_012130106.1:2032885-2043737 GCF_000143395.1 Atta cephalotes | reverse complement strand
GTACACTTATTGTCATCATCTAATTGACTTAAGATTAAATTATTAAAGATTCAATTTTAGTTTTGATGTCCGTCTGTAATTAATATCAGAGTTTTCTTTCTTTTTTTTCTTTTTCTTTGCGATTAACGTTCTAAAACGTATTAAAAGTTATCCATTAATTTCAACATAATTGACACTGATTCGTTGAATGATCAAAGACTGGTTTTTTACTAAACCGATAAAATTTAAGTGTTTGAAATATAATGAATTTTTGTTTTGTTTAGTGAGTTACCTTCTATTGTTTTATAATAAATCGTTTTTATTTCTCTCCCCCAAAAAATTTATCTTTTAATAATTTTAATTGTTATAATACATTTTTTAGATAGTTATTAGAGTTCGTTTATATTATAGTTTCCGTTAATAGGTGGAGGTAGCTCACTGAAATAAATTAATTTGTAAAAAAAAAAAATTTTTTTTGTAATTATAACATCATACTGTCTCTGAGAATAGCTCAAAAGTGTGCTGAAACATATAAACGGATTAATTATTAATAAAGTTTTCACGGATGCTTTCTATATAAAGATTATGCGTTTAGCAGATTTCCTCGGTGTCTAGATCCATTCTTGGAATGCCAACATTTCGTGAATCTTGCAGTCCACTTCATTAGAGCAAGCACGAAATGTTGGCATTCCAAGAATGGATCTGGGTACGGAGGAAACCTGCGAAACGTATAATCTTTATATTAATAGTTGTTTTGTTAACTATTTGGTTTACATGAGAATTACGTGCTTGACTCTTATTGTTTTGTTGTATACAACCATTTTGTAATAAAGAAAAATAGTCTGAAATTAAAATTGTATGTTTCTTCCTTTCTTTTTAGTGTACAATTGAAGGATTTTGCAACAATGATCTAATTCACATTTTAAAATAGAAAATAAATTCAAAAGTTAAAGTAAAATAAATACATTTATTGTTCATTTTACAAAATGTGAATTATTCCACTGTTAAAATGCCATTCAATTAATGTAGGTACATTTGTACTATGTTTAATCTTTATTGAAATTTCCAGTTTATTCAATTATTTTCTTGCTTTCAACAAATTAATTTGATAATTTAAATAATAATTTTTAAATATTATAAATAAAAAATAAATTTAAAGTATGTAGGGGAGACCGGGGCTAAGTAAGTTTTTTTTTCAATTGCAGTTTTCAATAATAAAATAAACGATTTTATCATTGTCAAATGATTATTAGCGTTTTATAGAGTGATTATAAGATTACAAGATGGCAATAAAAAGGTGTTTGCAACTTTATTTCATTCGGCTTATATACACGTCCGGATTATATACACAAAAAATTATGTGATTCGAAAAATGAAATCTCAAAAATTATTTTTGACTATCGAAATATTTGATTACCTAAACATAATAACGCGGCACATAAATTAATCAAATTTCATTGGTAAAATAGACACACGAGATGTCATCTACAATAAATTGGAAACTTATAAGATATATTTTTGCCACTCATAATTCAAATGCCCGCTTAGCTCCGGTGCCCACTTTTAGCCCCGATCTCCTCTATCTTATAAAAAATTGTTTCCTGATAAAATTCGTTTAAATTTTGTAATTTTAAATTTTAGTGCATGGGATTAAAAGTTTTAATAAATAAAAGTCTCCAGCTATAGTTTAGTCTTTAAGGACATTAAAAGATGCTAATTTTTTAAATTTTAATGCGAAATTTATTAGTGTAATTATCACTGTTCGTTACGAGTTTCAACAAATTAAACATTTAAAGACTCATATAGAAGTCTCTGCGATTTGAGTTTGAATGAGACCTAATTGCAGACATTTGTATAAGATGAGTTCGGGTAATTTGTTAGAGCTCATGTATAATGCAAGATAAATTTGAATCAACATTTTAACTCTAATATGATATTCATGGGTTCAACGTACTTTATGGGATTTTTTACATGCTATAACTTTTATAATATAATTCGAAAATCCAGAATGAGGCTGAAAAAAAACTTAAATAAAACTGGAGAAAAAGGGAGTACCCACCGATGACCTTGATTTTGACATATATAATCAAGATCATCACCCTGAACTTCCAACAAGTTTTAGCCGTCACTCGTTATTCATTAAAAAGTTATTAACAAAAGTTTGAAAAAAAATTTTATTTCTGTTGTATATGGTATAATATTAGAAATTACCTTTCCTTGCTTAATGATTTTCCAGATAAAGCAACTCTCACGCTTGGGAAAGGAGGGCACTTCCACATGAAGCAACTTTCGAAATCTTATTAGAGATCACTCAGAATCATCATTTCGAAAGTCGCTTCACGTGGAAATCGTGCGCCCCCAAACAGAGAGGGAGGTAGGATCGTTTTGCGTTAAAATAAAACCTAACCCTAATCCAACTCATTTTTTAATGCGAGGTGACCCCTATTTCGCGTAGAAGGTTGTAAACTTCTAGTAGAACTTTCTAGTAGAACTTTGCTTCTTGAATGTACAACTTTCCGCGAAAGTAAAAAATGGGTTAAGTTTTTTAATGAGAAACGACTCCACCACTGAATCCACACATACACTTTTCAACATGAGATTCTATATAGGTTTACAACTTTCGTTATAGCAGAAATAAGACATTATTTTTTAAATTTTTTTTATTAATTACTTTTTAAGGAACAGTGAGCGACGCCTTGTTGGAGGTTACCCAGGTGATGATCTTGACAACATATGTCAAAGTCAAAATCGTCGGCGGTTTCCCTTTTCTGCAGTTTTACCAAAACTTTAACTGATATGATAAGTCTGCAAGGATTTTTTTGCGTTATTCTCGATGAGAATGCACGAAAGTTCAAAGAAAGTAAGCTTGGGACCCACATGTGATTAGCTTGTAAGTTTTCGGCGTTCTAGATACCTCTTTATTTTTCATTAAATAAATTATATTTCAAGAACTAAAAAGAATTATATTTCAATATAATATAATATAATAAATAGTAGAAATTTTATAATTTTTGTCAGTTTTCGGAGATCGCTCGATCGGGGCGGATTTATTGCTATAGAGCGAGTGTTGCATCGTCCTCTAAATCCTAAATAAACTTAATTATATGTACTAATATTTATACATGTACAATCCTTTATCTACTTATATTATTACTCTTTTATATTGTTCAAATAATAAAATTTTATTTATTAATTGTAAATTTAAAATATATAAATTCTTCAAAAACGTCGATTTTCGATAGTTTCAATAATTATACTTTTTTGAGCGATATCGTATTATTTTTTTTGTTAGTTCAAAGAGTCAACTAAAAAAATTATACAGGTTTTTGCTTAAATATTAAATTTAAAAATTTGAGAATTTTTTATCAAAATAGTCATTTTTTGCGAATTTTTCCAATAAAATTTCTTTGAAGTATTCTAATTGAAAATAAAATATTATTTATTTGATTTATATTTATCTATTTTTGTCTGACTTCCAGGTATAAGATTCACACGTTTTGACATAAAAAATACGTATTCAGTTCAGAAATATAGTGAAAAAGTTGCAGGTTCACAAATTCTAGTATTAGCAGAAAAGTAATCAAAAAATAACAATACCATACTAGGATTAAAGGAGAATGTTAAAAAGAAGTCGATTTTTGCCCACAAAAATAAAGTTATAAAGATATAAATAAAAAGAATAGTGTATATTTTAGATTTCGATCTCCTGAATATGATAATGTTAATAAAAAGGGATCAATAAGAGATACCTTGAAAATTGAACATGAACATGATATATTTAAACAAATATTCTTGCTTACTTTTTCAGGTGTTCCTCAAATGTTACGAATTTTTTAATAATTTTGTCATATTCAGAAAGTCAAAACTTACAAAAATCACTATTTCTTTTACTTATGTGTACATTCTTTTAGACAAAAATTAAACCTTTTTCAATATCCTCCAAAAACGAGAAGATTTTTGCTTGCCCAAAAAGACGTAAGTAAAAAAAAATAGTGTTTTTACAACATAAATTAAGGTCAATTTTTTTTGCTCGTATAACTTATTAGGTGTACAACTTTGCTTCCGCCGTTTTCCTATAGATGGCTTTAAAGTAAGTTACGGTAAGTGGTGGTCGAAATAAATAGATCATAGACATCATACAATAAACTCTGTCAACATAACCCCATAGAAACATTAGTCGATTTGTGTCTGCATCATAAAGTTATTCTCGATTGAAAATGTCAGTTTACGAGCCAAATTCTCGTCATTTGCGGGAGGTTTTAATTTTTTGCTTCAATATGAAGAAGTCTGCGGCTGAGGCTCATCGAATGCTCTCAAATACTTATGGTGAGACCGCTATTAGTGAAAGAACGTGTCGTGAATGGTTTCAACGCTTCAAGAACGGTTTTTGACGTCCAAGGTCATGCTCTATATTTGGTGGGACCAGCTCGGCGTAGTGTATTATGAACTATTAAAACCGACTGAAACAATCACAGGCGATCGGTATCGAACGCAATTGATGCGTTTGAGCCGAGCATTGAAAGACCACAATACAACGAGAGACACGATAAAGTGATTTTGCAGCATGACAATGCTCGACCCCATGTTGCGAAAGGTCAAGACATACTTGGAAACGTTGAAATGGGAAGTCCTACCCCACCCGCCGTATTGCTCCCTCTGACTATCACTTGTTTCGATCAATGGCACACGGCCTGGCTGACCAGCACTTCCGGTCTTATGAAGAAGTAAAAAATTGGATCGATTCGTGGATAGCCTCAAAAGATGATCAGTTTTTTCGACGCGAGATTCGTACGCTACCCGAAAGATGGGAGAAAGTAATGGCCAGCGATGGACAATACTTTGAATCATAAATGTATAACCAGTTTTTTACAAAGCCTCGAATTTCGGAAAAAAAACGGCGGAAGCAAAGTTGTACACCTAATACAAAATTAATAGTAAATCTATGCCAATATATTAATCGAGCTATAGCAATAGGTGTAACAAATAATATTTATTAATTACAAATTATAATCTTCCGACGATAAGTTTCAATATGTTTCGACTTAATCCTCATCAGCCGTAGAAATATTATACATAATTATTCCATATATCTAATTACATTAACATATTATGAGGATCGACGTTCGAGTTACAAATAGATAATATAACCAATTTTATAAGGATCATCTCACCTTATTACAAAAGACAGTATAACACAATCATATTAGTCAAACTTATTAAATAGGCGATGTAATGATGAGTCATGATTCCGAACCAATTCATTAAAAGCGAGAAAGGGCAGTCAACATGAATAAAAGAAGAAATTTCCATAAAATGGTTGGATATAACAAGGTAATAAGAATCAAGCATGATTTTTGTACAATATGATTAACAAAACAACTTTAATAATAATTAATACTTATATGTTTCGGTTCACTTTTAAGCCATCCTCAGAGACATTATGATGTAAATACAAAAAATTTTTTTACAAACTAATTCATTTCAGTGAGCCACCTCCACCTATTAACGAAACTATAATATGAAAATGAATTCTAATAATAATCTAAAATGTATTAAAATTATTAAAAGGTAAATTTGTTGGGGGGAAGAAAAATGATTTATTGTAAAATAATGTAAAATAATAGAAGGTAGCTAAAATAAAAATTCATCATATCGCAAACACTTAAATTCTATCAGTTTAGTCAAAAATCAGTCTTTGACCATTCAGTGAATCAGTGTCAATTATGTTCAAATTATGAAATAATAACTTTCAATACATCTAAAACATTAATCGCAAAGAAAAAGAAAAAATAAGGGAAAAAAACTCTGATATTAATTATAATCCAGATGAACAGCAAAACCTAACCAAAATTGAATCTTTAATAATTTAATCTTAATGTAACAAAGAATGTACACTGATTAGTTGGCAATAACAACGCTCCAAAATTTATAGTCCGTCTACAATTGGAAAGTAGGCCTTGGAAAGCCCTTCCAAGTCTATCTACAAGTTGAGGCCACGTGTCTGTCTCCTGATATGTAGCATCTATAACATCATCTTCCTGTGACTGGGGTTTCTCGTTCAAAATTGCAATATTTTTCCAATCGAACTCGTGGTCCTCTTCCCCAATCGGTGGTTAGTTATGTGTGGTTGTGTTCCACGAATACGATTCCTGTGCTCAATTATTCTCGTCTTCAATTGTCTTCCTGTTTGTCCCACGTAGCTCGTAATCTTTGCAACAAATCTTGTACATCACATTAAATTTCTTTTCATGCGGAAGAGGATCCTTATGAATCTTGACGAATTCATGCAACTTATTAACACTATAAAATGATATTCTAATATATCTTCGCTGTTTAATCTATTGAATGTTTCGGAAAACATCGGAATATAAGGAACAGTAAACCATGAAAGCCTCGCGTTTTCGATATTATCATTATCTCATTTCTTTCTCTTAAAATTAATTATGTTTTTCAATCGTTTATTATTAGGTGTACAACTTTGCTTCCGCCGTTTTCCTATAGATGGCTTTAAAGTAAGTTACGGTAAGTGGTGGTCGAAATAAATAGATCATAGACGTCATACAATAAACTTGGGCATCTGTCAACATAACCCCATAGAAACATTAGTCGATTTGTGTCTGCATCATAAAGTTATTCTCGATTGAAAATGTCAGTTTACAAGCCAAATTCTCGTCATTTGCGGGAGGTTTTAATTTTTTGCTTCAATATGAAGAAGTCTGCGGCTAAGGCTCATCGAATGCTCTCAAATGCTTATGGTGAGACCGCTATTAGTGAAAGAACGTGTCGTGAGTGGTTTCAACGAACGGTGAACTTCAAGAACGGTGATTTTGACGTCCAAGGTCATGCTCTGTATTTGGTGGGACCAGCTCGGCGTAGTGTATTATGAACTGTTAAAACCTGAAACAATCACAGGCGATTGGTATCGAACGCAATTGATGCGTTTGAGCCGAGCATTGAAAGACAAACGGCCGCAATACAACGAGAGACACGATAAAGTGATTTTGCAGCATGACAATGCTCGACTCCATGTTGCGAAAGTGGTCAAAACATACTTGGAAACGTTGAAATGGGAAGTCTTACCCCACCCGCCGTATTCTCCAGACGTTGCTCCCTCTGACTATCACTTGTTTCGATCAATGGCACACGGCCTGGCTGACCAGCACTTCCGGTCTTATGAAGAAGTAAAAAATTGGATCGATTCGTGAATAGCCTCAAAAGATGACCAATTTTTTCAACGCGGGATTCGTACGCTACCCGAAAGATGGGAGAAAGTAGTGGCCAGCGATGGACAATACTTTGAATCATAAATGTATAACCAGTTTTTTACAATAAAGCCTCGAATTTCGGAAAAAAAGCGGAAGCAAAGTTGTACACCTAATAATATTATCAAAGATGAATTCTAATGGATAATCAACAAGATTTTAATTATAAAACAAATTATCAAGCTAAAATTTAGGATTCGAAAGTAAAATCATTCTATCTACCAAACCGGCAATCGTGCCCCTCTTTTGAGAAATCGGGTGATAAGATAAGAAATTCAAGTACCTCCCCGAAAATGTTAATTTATAGTATCAATTATTAATTTAGGTATATATTTAGGTATATTCGCCATAATTATATCGTCTATATATCTATAACAAAAGAGTAGCAGTGATCAAATGAAACACAAAGCTCTACTTCCCAAATTTCGTATGACTAGATCAGCAACGACGAAGAGCTGATGGGAGCCATAATACTCTTTACTTATATATAACATTATTAAGATGAAAACGTGGAATTTAAAATAAATTCAATAACTTTAATAAATTCGTCTTTCGATAAACAACAATTTTCCTAGAAATATACTGTTAATAATCATTATAATACAATCGATTGCATAGTCAATCGGTACGTTAGTAAAAAGATTAACCACATCTAATGAAATCAAAAGATATATTTCATTATTCAAATGAGAACCATTAAGCTTTTCAACAATTTAGAAACTATTCTCCATATGACTACTATCCGCTTTAGGGATATTTTTTATAATTATGCTATGTAGAAAAACCGTTAACTGATAAAGAGGACTATTGAATGAAGAAACTATCAAACAAAAAGGGCAATTCTGTTTATGTATCTTTGACAAGGCATAGACTCTCATTCCTGGGTAAGTATCCCATCATTGCAAAGCAACATTCTGTATTTTGAATTGGATATATAATCTACATCCCTCTTCTTCACAAACATTCCCCGCAAACTTGTAACAACTCTCTTTGTGGGACTTCTTTTAATGACTTCATACATTTCTGTATCCTAGAGCATCTCAGTCACTTTTGATACATACATTTTACTATCTAAAGCCACGATGACATCGTCTTTATCAGCGCGAATAAAAATGACACTATTATTTTTTTCTGTAATAAAAATCTTAGTTTCTTTAGCTAAATCTAACAATTTTTTATCCACTTCATTATGGGAGACGACGCGAGACTGTTCAATATGGGAAGGGAATGATTGGAAACCGAGATCCGCTTATCGATAGGTAATTTATATTTATTATTTTCAATACACTTAATGAAATCGAATATCAGCTGCGATTTATTTTCAGATGGCAAGGCAAAATTCTCTCCCAGCTGTAGAAAATTTTGTATATTTTGAGATATAGAAACGGATGACAGATTAAACGACAGTTAAAGAAATATACATTGAATTCCAGACCTTTTTTTCATCGATTTCTTCTCCATCATTTCCCTCATCAAGAAATGGATGGTTTGTGAATTTAATGGTTTGTGATGGTTTGTGAATTCTTTTTACTAACATGCCGATTGACTATGCAATCGATTGTATTAATGATTATTAACAGTATACTTCTAGGAAAATTGTTGTTTACCGAAAAACGAATTTATTAAAGTTATTGAATTTGTTTTAAATTCCACGTTTTCATCTTAATAATGTTATATATAAGTAAAGAGCATTATGGCACTCTCATGAGCTCTTCGTCGTTGCTGATCTGATCATACGAAATTTGGGAAGTAGAGCTTTGTGTTTCATTCGATCACTGCTACTCTTTTATTATAGATATGTAGATGATATAATTATGGCGATACCTATCATTTTTTGATTGATTCGGTTCTCGACATTTTAAACTCTCAATATCTGAGGATTTAATTTCATGGAAGTTGATAACGATAGGTTAAACTTTTTGGATATTATTTTAATTATTAATAATAATAAAATCGAATTTGATTAGTAAATTAACCATAAATTAACATTTTCAGGGGGGTATTTGAATTTCTTGTCTTATCATCCCCGATTTCTCAAAAGAGAGGCACGATTACCGGTTTGGTAGATAGAATGATTTTACTTTCGAATCCTAAATTTTATCTTGATAATTTTTGTTTTATAATTAAAATCTTCTTGAAGATTATTCGTTAGAATTCATCTTTGATAATATTAATAAACGATTGAAAAACATAATTAATTTTAAGAGGAAGAAATGAGATAATGATAATATCAAAAACGCGAGGTTTTCATGGTTTACTGTTCCTTACGTTCCGATGTTTTCCGAAAAATTCAATAGATTGAACAGCGAGGATATATTATAATATCATTTTGTAGTGTTAATAAGTTGCATGAATTCGTCAAGATTCATAAGGATCTCCTTCCGCATGAAAAGAAATTTAATGTGGTGTACAAGATTTGCAAAGATTACGAGCTACGTGGGACAAACAGGAAGACAGTTGAAGACGAGAATAATTGAGCACAGGAATCGTATTCGTGGAACACACATAACTAACCACCGATTGGGTAAGAAGACCACGAGTTCGATTGGAAAAATATTGCAATTTTGGACAAGAAATCCCAGTCACAGAAAGATTGATGTCAGAGATGCTACATATCAGGAGACAGACACGTGGCCTCAACTTGTAGATAGACTTGGAAGGGCTTTCCAAGGCCTACTTTCCAATTGTAGATAGACTATAAATTTTGGAGCGTTGTTATTGCCAACTAATCAGTGTACATTCTTTGTTACATTAAGATTAAATTATTAAAGATTCAATTTTGGTTAGTTTTTGCTGTTCATCTGGATTATAATTAATATCAGAGTTTTTTTCCCTTATTTTTTCTTTTTCTTTGCGATTAATGTTTTAGATGTATTGAAAGTTATTCATTATTTCATAATTTAAACATAATTGACACTGATTCACTGAATGATCAAAGACTGATTTTTGACTAAACCGATAGAATTTAAGAATTTGCGATATGGTGAATTTTTGTTTTAGCTACCTTCTATTACATTATTTTACAATAAATCGTTTTTCTTCCTCCCCAACCTATCTTTTAATAATTTTAATACATTTTAGATTATTATTAGAGTTCGTTTTTATATTATAGTTTCCGTTAATAGGTAGAAGTGGCTCACTGAAATGAATTAGTTTGTAAAAAAATGTTTTCTTTACATCATAATGTAATTACATCATAATGTCTCTGAGGCTTAAAAATGAGCCGAAACATGTAAGCGTATTAATTATTATTAAAGTTGTTTTGTTAACCGTATTGGTTTGCACAAGAATTACCGTGCTCTTATTGCCCTTTTTATATTTAATCATTTTGTATCTTTAGGAATTAATTTATATTAAGAAATTTGCAGACTTATTATAGATGTAGCTTGATGTCAGATTATATAAATGATTATATGTATATCCTTAATATTGATAGAAAACTCAAATAAATACCGTCAAAAATTGATCATATCTATAGATTTCAAATTTATAGAAATCAGTTTATGATTTAAAACTATCTTTAACATTTAGGTAAAACTATATAAAATATAAATCTAAAAAATGTCTGTATACACACACACACACACACACACACACACACACACACACAA
>NW_012130106.1:2011033-2031858 GCF_000143395.1 Atta cephalotes | reverse complement strand
TCGCGCGCGCGCGCGCGCGCGCGCGCGCGTGTGTGTGTGTGTGTGTGTGTGTGTGTGTGTGTGTGTGAATTTTTCATAAAGACAATTTCTTCCTTCAAAGCTACATTTCACTTAACGCTCGCAAGCATCGTTTGTTCTTATACATTTGTTAATAATGGCAAAGCTGAAATGATTCCATGAACATTGTGAGCGTTAAGTGGAACAGCCCTAGTGTGCGAAATCATTTGTCACTTTATAATTTTAAAACTTTCATGAAATAATATGTGTAATTTAAAAATTAGCTTCTTTAATTTCTTTTAAAATAGAGAGATATTCATCTTATTATTAAACTACACGCTCACTATGTATGTGATAATATGATAATAAGTAATTCGTTTACCCACAGAATACAGTAAAATAGAATCTATTTTTGTGTTACATCACATCATGTATTTACATTTTGAAATTCCTGTGAAAAATATAAAAATTAAATATATCCTTCCACTATTGCTTTCATCCCAAACATTAAATATTAGAAATTATCGAAACATTGCTTAAATTGTTTAGAGATTTCTCTACTATATGTATAATTCTTTTAAATTAATATACGTGAGTTTGCGCGTAATATCATATTGTATACGTACGCATGTACGCACGCACACATGCACATATATATTCAAAAAAGGATATTCAAAAAAATTTGAGACCCCGGATTTAATCGGGAGGATGATATTTGTGAAAGAAATGTTTCAAACAAAAGTTGTGAGATATAAGGCTACTTCATATGTGCGTTTTTGTCATACGATAAATTTTTCAAGCCTGTTGATGGCTATAGAATAGAGAGATTCAAGGATCTCTTGTTCTGCACATTTGTCATACGATAAAAACGCACAAATGAAATAGCACCCTCAAAAGAACTATTTACGGATTTTATCAGTTTGATTTTGAATAGCGTTGCCAAGGACAAGATCAAATCGATTTTTTTTTTATAGGACACTCTATTTTAGAATCTAATAACTAGTCAAAGAACTTTTCAAAACACTGTAATAAAGTTATTTTTCATTAAATACTTTTCGAGTTATAAGGTTTGAAAGTTACAGTACCGCCGGCATTAGCTACGCAAAGTGTTCGACCAATCACTAAAATCTCTTGTATATTATTCAGGATCATGTCTTGGATAATATTTGTTAAGATCAAGGCCAATAGAAGTTATATCTCTTATTTTCATTTTTACGTAAAAATGAATTCTTAATATAAAAATGAAAATAACAGATAGAACCTCTAATGGCCTTGATTTTAACAAATGTTATTCAGAACATGATCCTGAACAATATTCAAAATGTTTTAGTCGTCGGTCGGACACCTTGTGTAATGCTAATGTCAGTAATACTGTAACTTTCAAGCCTTATTCGAAAAGTACTTAATGAAAAATAACTTTATTATAATATTTTGAAAAGCTCTTGACCAGCTATTAGAATCTGCCATCAAAAATAGTGTCCCATTTTAAAAAATTGATATGATCTTGATCTGATCTTGGCAACGCCATCTAAGGTCAAATCAGTAATACCTTCTTATATCTCCCCTCGAAATCATACAATTTTTATTTGAAATATTTAATTATTATTTTTTCATGTCTACCATAATTTTCGAGAGGTCTTAATGCATTATTTATCTTTTTTTGTTAGGAAGGACAACTTTTTACTTTGACATAACACGATTTAAATTTTTCCTTGATATCTCTATTTTATAGTCCCCAAATTACAAGTTGTTATAATAGTTCAAATATATGGCGTCGACATATGCCTGAAGATCTGATTTGGTTCTCATACACTTTTTTGCTGATATTTTTAAGATAAATGTTCAACATTAAGAAAATGTCAAAATACTGATAATCTCAAATGTAATTTTGAGGCAACAATAAAATTCAATATGGCGGACGAAAAATTAAGAAATTCTTTTAATGATTTTTTAAAAATCAGTATTTGAAGGTTTTTTTGTATTGCTTATTACGAATTCATCAATAGATTTGTTTTTTTTTAATACAAAATGGCTAATCTAATATAGCAGATCAAAAATTAATATTTTTTTTGTTGATTTTATTGCATTTTCATACTTTAGATTTTCAGGCATTATAAATAAAATATTTATTGTGATGCCATATTTTGAACTATTAAGCTGATTGTATCGATAGTCTTAAGTCTTACGGCTCTTTTCTACAATCAGTCGTATATTGAAGTCGAGCGTCGTATGCATGCGCATTGGATTGTGGGCTGTCGAATGAAATTGTCACAAATCGGTTATCGTTGTCGGAATAGAAGATGGTCAATTTCTATCTTTTCCGACTACGACTAGATGAAGAACATAACCTTTGGACATTTGTGTATGGCTAAACAGATATTTTTATACGGATATATAAATATATTTATATTATATTATGAAATCACTGGATGAAATAATTATTGATTTTGTTCGAAATCATTGCGTATATGATAAACGTGAAGTTTAAAAATGTTAGTAAAGAATCTGTGGCAAAAAATATCCACAAATTTGAGAAACTGTTATGATATAAATATGTCAGGCAATTTTTTATTTGTTAAATTATTATTATTTAATATAAAAATATTTTGTAATTTAATTCTTTTGTCAAATTAAGAAATGCCTAAGAGCTGACATTCGGTGACTTTGTGTATATAAATTTATTCAAGTTTAATAACTTGAATAAGAATACATTTCGATTATCGTTTTGATCCTTTTCAATATTATAAAACTAATTAAATCAATGCATAATAATCATCAAGCAAGTGGAGTCGCATTATTCTACAATCATAATTTGCATCAAATTAATAATAAATTTGAATATGTATTCAATATCCATTCTTTACATTTGTTCCGACTTTCCGACTTCGATCAACGACTCAATTGTAGAATAGCAAGTCGTATTCATGTGCGACAAACAACATACGACAAACGACTAGCGACAGCCGACTGATTGTAGAACGGGCCTTAAGCCTATTACACAATAGGACTTTTTTTACTCTACATAAGCGCAACAATATCAATGACTGTCGTTAAGAATTATAGAATCGATCTCTTAATCGTAACAAATTGATTATTGACTAACTTCATCGATTCATTCGATTCGACAAGGCCTGTTACAATAGCGCCGCAGCTGTAAGTCGTAAAAAATTAACCAGTCATAGTCGATTATGTTTTTTATATTCGACTGTAATTGGTCAATTTCCTATGTAGAGTAAAAAAAAATTGCACAATGACATCAATGTCACATAATTTGTTAAGAGTTAATAGAATCACTAATACCAAAGTACACAATCTACCTATTGTTATAGCTGAGACAATTTATAGCGCCATCTACCAAAGAAGGGGATCTTCTTCGCTAAGTTTGACAAAAATATAAAAAATTACAGTCACCCATCCGATCCACAATCCTATTCAACGATGCTTTACTTATATGATCGTATCCGAACTAGTAACTACTATGTCGTGATGACATATGAATATTTAGTGTGGATGGAGATATATTGCTATAAAAAGTATGTGGCATAATACCATTTACTGTTTCTGGAGGAGAAACTTTTAACAAGAATCATGGAAATCATAATAATTGTAAAGAATGGGTTTATGAATAGCAGCTTGAATTCCTTAACTAACATCAATTCACATCTTCATATCATGAAGATATGAATCTTGTATGTGCTGTAGCCTGCAGTGGCGCCATCCACTGATGAAAAAGAAAGCTTATAAAGATTCAATATTTTCTATTGGGATTGTACCTTGATTAAGACTACCAATTTTCTTAAAACTGATCAAATTCGACTTTATTGCTTCCCACCATGACATAAAGATAAAGATATGCTCGTCCGGTGATAGAGCTCTGCGCAGGCACAAACATACATCATGGCATACAGCATGCTTGGACAGATTCGATTGTTTCCGAAGCAATATGTGTCAATGAAATGCTGGGTGTGTTCCCTTTTTACTAGCAGTTTGTGACGAAACCATCATGACGTCAACAACAGTGCACTGCCGCAGCCGTTCCAAAATTACTGTGGCATTGCCAGCACTACTGTAATGTCATATTTCAGAACGGCTTTGCAATACATTGACAGTAGTGTAAACAGATATGGATAAACGTTATTAAATTGTCAATAAATTTTGAACGAAAGCAGCACCAATAGTTCTTCTGAAGAAGTTGAACTAATTATGGGATCACCAATTCAAGCAGTTTGACCTCGTGTTAAAAATTAAATGAACACAGTGAATATTCAGATGTGAAATTTAAGAATCATTTTCGGTAAAATGAATATGTGTTTCTTCTGCACTTAAATATTAGGTATAGGAAAAAGTTCGTGGCGTTTTTTTAATGCCATGTAATGGGAAAAACGCCACGGACTTTTTCCCATACCTAATATAATATAATATAATGTATATATTTTTTTATTTCCTGGATCGAATATTTCGATGCGTTGTGCTTCGCATTAAGCGACGCCATATTGCATTGCAACTGTCTCGAAAGCCGTAATAGACGCAGTGGCAATATGGCTATTATTTTATGACATCCGGAAAGAAAGACTAATGTCCATTTCCGCTAATGTAAATTAACTTTAATCTCGGTTCAACTTACTCTTCGTCTTTTTCTAATCTTTAAAAAGATTTTCTAATCTTAGAATTAGAAGATTAAAGTTAATCTTCATTGATAGAAACGGGCATAAGGAGACTCCACTCAATCTAGCCAAAACATGGGCCGATTTTGCGTTTCGAGTTAAGTTTCGATTCTCGACGCTCACGGCGCTTGTGAACTTGGCAATCCTGCGCATAATGAATGCGCCGTAGGAATTAAGTTACGTTCGTGACCAGACTTCTATTATAGCACTAGACTGCTAACTCTCGCCACTTTTCCTTATCTAAAAGTGTTGCCTGTATGCAGCGAATGCGCAATAGAAAACCGTCATGATATATATGTCATGGTATAGAAAAGAGATGCTAACAGGTAACGTGATCAGCCTCTCTGTGATTGGTTCTTAAATCTATAAGAAGATGTCATGGCGACATAACTAACTTTTAATTTTCACGAACTATTACGAACCACGTGAATCACTATTTATTTCAGATTCTTTCATTTCATACAAAATCGCATTGAATAAGTTTAATTTCATTCATTCTGTGTGTGTGTGTGTGTGTGTGTGTGTGTGTGTGCGCGCGTGCGCGCGCGCGCGCGTAACGTATTAATTTCAAATTTTATCGTAGTGAATGCAATCTGAATTTTAATCTCTGCAATTGATAACTTACCACTAGGCTCGAGTGAATGTAATTCTTGCTTGTGTATCATCTTTAACTTTTCAAAGTTTCTGCAGAGTTCAATTTGTGTATTTGATTTCATTACAAATATGAAAGTCAGAGGTGATCTTATTACTGGCGATTTTTAATTCCCGTGTACGGAAAAAAAGTTACTATTACGATATAGCGCGGCAAGATATTCCGCTGCATATGCTTAAGATTCTTATTAGATGTAGATGCTTTTTTTCAAATTGACGATAGATATTCGAGGATTCTTCTTTTTATTTGATTAATTTACTCAGTGTAATTAATTTTTTGATCTAGTTTACATTATTCATTCCAGTAAGTCATCATAGAAATTGCAATTCACTACGAAAAAATTAAAAATTTACATTACATATACTAATTTACGTTACGTATACTTTACAAAACCCTAAAAATTTAAATTACAAAGAAAAGTTTGGTCGGTGATTAAAAATAGAATTTCTTACATTAACTTAACTCGACGAATATTAAATCTCTCTGGTTAAATACTATCAACGCTACGCTAGGATCATTCATGGAGCTTGCTAACGCTATCGCGCTATTGGTTCCACGAACAGCGTTGATAGCGTTTGCGTCCATAGTGTCTCCCCGAATGCACTCACTATTTGACAATAGGAAAAGTGGAGAGTTAGCAGTCTAGTTAGTGTTATAATAGAAGTGTTCGTGACATTTTTTCCTACGGCGCACTCATTATGCGCAGGATTACCAAGTTTACAAGCGCGAGTGTCAAGAATCGCAACTTAACTCGAAAATCGGTCCACTTTTATTAAGGTAAGTCTCCTTATGCCTCCGGCACATCAGCACGATGTACCGATGTTTTCATTCTAAAAATATACTCTCATTGGATATCGCGTATCGCGCGTGACGAACATCGCGCTGATGTACCGGACCCATTAGGCTGCATTTTATTACCTGTATTGGCAGTATTGCACCTGCCATTCCAATATACATCGCAATAAATTTCCAATATACTTCGCGTCTATATGACATCATAAATTTTTGAGTCACTTTCTACTTCTGTTACTGCAGCTGGCGAGATCAGGCAATTACAGTAAAAAGATTATGAAATCCAACAAAATGGAAAATCGGGAAAAATGTATTTTTTAGATGTCGAAATAAAAAAAGTTATACATATTAGTGAATAAAAAAGATGCAGAAAATTTCATTAAACTCATCATTGATTCTTATAGGTTATATTTATATATTTTTACACAGTACTGTCAAATGCTACTAAATCCGTTTCATTATGCAACATTGCTACATGATAAAAGTACTATTAGTAATTTCAAAACACTTCTGCAATACTTTATGACATCATGTTGTCAGTATTGAGTGAATAACGAAAGCCTTTGGCTGTGTTTCCAAAATTGTTTGCTAGTACTGGCAGCACTGTCAACACCGTTCCAAAAATCATCGTAGCACGCTACGAATAAAGATGTCACTAATTTTGTCGTCATTTCTTGCTGCGGCTGAAGTGAAGCAGCTACAGCATTCAAGATAGTAGTATCCAATTTGAAATGCTTACTAAAATCAATTGCTTACTAAAATCGGAATGCTGTTGGTAACATATTTTTATGACATATCTGCAACAATCAATTTTGGACAGCCATAGTCTATCTCCCTGATGATGTTAAGGTTCGTTAAAGGAACTAAACGCTGTCGCAGCACGCTGCATAATAATAGCAAAACAATTTTTCAGTACTGGCTATATCGGAGCACACTCATAATCGCCAACACATGTGCAGCACATGCCGAATAAATTCTGTAAAGTTCGAGTGATTTAACATTCAAAATGCATTGTGCAATTAAAGGATGCGGAAATTACCATCATAAGACAAAAAATGAATTGAATTGAAAGGAGTCGGAAAATTTTTTTGGATTGAAAGGCATGCTTAAAAACATATGTTAGAATTTCGTGTTTAATGATGGCATATGCTTGTGAACAATTCTTATTGGCTTTAGGAGCGTGGACATGCGCATGCGCATACTCTTATCTTTATATCATGCTTCCTACTAGTCGAGCTAAACGACTCGCTGTATAACAATTGGTAAATGCAAAAAATCATAGTCAGTTATTTAGGTGAAAACTGATTAAGACTTAAGATTTCTGACTGTTGATACTCATTATAGAATCAGCATTAACGATAACAATTTGTAACTTGTGGGAGCTATAAAATAGATATATCAAGGAAGATTTTAAGCCGTGTTAATTAAAATAAGAAGTATCCTTTCTAACAAAAACGGATAACTTGACATGGAATGCTCCAGATATATGTATATATGTATATATATATATATATATATATGTATATATATGTGTATATATATATATATGTGTATATATATATATGTGTATATATATATATATGTATATATATATATATATATATGTATATATATGTGTATATATATATTTATATATATACATACAGGGTATCCCATTTTAAATGACCACAAATTTCTCTTGAACAGTACATTTTAAAGAAAAATATTTTAGACAAACATTTTGTGACTTCAAGGGAGACATAAGATGGTGCCATTTGATCTTGGATGGTTGTCAAGGTGAGGGCAAATCATTTTTAATTTTTTTAATGAAATCCTCCATTTTTCATTACATATTTTTGTAGTGTCATTACATATTCTTGTCTAATAAAATATTTTTTCATTAAGTACTTTGGAAATTATAAATACCCAAAGTGTCCAACCGACACTAAAATCTCGAATGTTGTTCAGGATTATGACCTGGATAACATTTGTCAAGGCGAGGTTGGAGGTTGTTCTTCTTATTTTCATTTTTGTATTAAAGTTTATTTCTTTGTAAAAATGAAAATAAAAGATACAACCTCCAATAGCTTTGATCTTGACAAATATTATTCAAATCATGAGCCTAGACAACATTCAAGAGGTTTAGCCGTTCAGTCGAACACCTTGGGTAATGCTAATATTGGTAGTGCTGTAACTTTCAAGCCTTATAACTCGAAAAATACTTAATAAAAATAAACTTAATTATAGTATTTTGGAAAGCTTTCGAGGTAGCTATAAGAATATGTAATGAAAAATGAGAAAAAATGAGATTTCCATTTAAAAAATTCAAAGTGATCTTACCTTGACGCCACCACGATCAAAACAATGATACTATCTTACTATGTCTCCCTCAAAGTCACAAAACTTTTCTAAAATATTTTTCTACCTTAAATTCACAATCTGTTTCTACATTATGAATCTCATAATTTTTTTATTCTTTATTAAGTAGTCAATGGCAGCTCACAATACTGACAATTTTTACGTCGAATTCTTTTTGATAACTGTTTTACCTTTACTTTCTGCATTTTATAACTTGGACTAATTCGGCAGATGATCGCATTTGTATATTCATATCCTTTACAGGATGAAATGTTCAATTTAAATAGATTACTGTTCCAGCCACGACGGTAAAGTAGAGTTTGGAGATTTCACCTTGATGTTGAATTGTTTGAGAGTTGCTTCCAATGCAGTTTGATTCCCCGAGAAATAAGCAGATACAGCATTATGGAATAACAAAAGTTGCTTATGCATTACTTTAATCTAAAATAGTAATATATTTATTAGAAGAAATTAATTAGCCAATTAGTAATTTATAAAGGAAGAATACCCTGTTTTCATCCAAAAATTTCAATTTAATGGAAACATCCGAGCGCAATTTTTCAAAATTCTGCTTGTGCCCTTCATAATTAGCTTGTGCCTCCTCTAATCTTGCCACATTATTACTGTCTGATTTTGTAGCTTGCACAAGAGCTTCTAGATCTGTTCTATATGCATCATACTCTATCCTAAGTAATTATTACGTTATAATAGCATGACTAAAATCGACATGAAATGGCAATATATTTAAAATAAAAATCGCATACCTTGCAGTTTCATATTGTCTCACTGTGAGCAGCGTGTCCTCTATCGTTTTATTACACAATGTATTCACAGAGGAAACGAAGAAATTTAAGGCCCCTAGAAGTGTTTCGCCGTTTTTAGTTAAATTTCTTTGTGTTTCCGAATTATATAGAAATTCCTCTTGAAGTTCAGGCGATTTTTGTGCTAATTCAGAAAACGCTTCTCCGAGAGCATGTTGCGTCTGAACAACGTGATGAAAATGTGATGCCAAAGCTCGTGACAATCGTAAAACATTGCAATATTTTCTCTGAGTATCTCTGAGTAATTCGATCTGTGTTTCAAGTTCTAAAATACAAAAATAAATAAATATTTATTATATAGAAATAATGATTTATCAAAAATATTCAAAAGTACCAAAGGATTTGTAGATTATTGTCCTTTATCAGGACAAGGAACACACTCAATATTAATGTGCTCCTTGTCTTAATGAAACAAATAGCAAAATTCAAGAAATGTTAGCATTAGCAATAGATGATTACACAACAATAACCCAATGCAAATCATAATCAAACTGCCTCTTTGGCAATTCTGAAGAAAACATCCATGAAAGTCTCAATAATATTGTCATATGAATATTCTCTTAGGTAAGAACTCACCAAAGTCTACAGTACGCGACGTTTTTCCTAATCTTTCATACATTAATTGTTTGGTGCATTTGTATGTAGAAATACTCCAATTTTTCAAACTCTCAATTTTACTCTGGGTGGTACGCATGGTTTGTGTATCACCATTCTGAACAGGTGTACTCGGCGAAATTGCTACTGCTGTAGGCATACAGATATCTTTTATTTCAATTTTAACACCGTATCATCTCATTAAATAGTAAATACATGCAAGAAAATATTTGATACTTACAAATCGGAGTAGTAGGACTTCCTAGGCTCAAGTTTATGGTGGCTGGCCTTGGATGACTATCATTGCTACAATTGTTTGGTACATGAGGAGGAGGAGTTCCAGTATGTACAGCACTATCACTTTCATTTAAGGAGGGTGCATCCTTCAACATTTCGTGAATACTACGCTCCATCCCACTTGATGTAGCCGTAATATGAGACATTTCTATTATAAGTAAACATTTATGCAAACACTATTGCTTTCATATTCAAATATAAACTTTTTCGATTGAAATGTTGAAATGTTTTAAAATGAAACTCATTGAAAACAAAACACATAAGAGATATATGTGCTTATTCCTTTTAAGATACATTCAAATAATTTTTCTAAAAATTAAAATACCAAATGATTCTTAGATCAATAAACAGAGCACTTGCGCTTCATATTACATTATATTGACCGTCATCCAGCCTTCGAAAAATTCAGTAACAGTTGACACTGAGAGATACTTACAATTAACAATTTGGCAGAAATTGTAACAAATACGATCACTGCTCACAACATTCGCTCTATGTATCGTTCGAGACGCACTATCATGAGAAATATAATTACAACCAGAATTACCGTAAACCATAGACACGCTTTATCACACACACACAAATACGACTTCCATTTCGTATATTTCAAGAGAATTTTTTCAGACTGTGCCATAGGCTTAGTTTACATCGTGCACTTAATACAGGTACTAATCAGTGGCCTAGTTTACATCATGTACTTGATACGCGTAGTAACTTTCTTTAAATTATTTTAATTTCAACAATATATTTAAAGAATGACGAATTAAATTGGTACAATATACTTAAAAATGATTAATTAAATACACATCATATATATGTTCACACATATCGCCGAAATTAGGGACTCCACACAATAAAAGGAACAGGAAACAGAGAACAAAGAATAAGAATTTCAACTTATCAGAAATCATGTATTGTGGAATACACAGTTTCTGATAGGTTGAAATTCATATTCTCTATTCTCTGTTCCCTGTTCTTTTTATTGTGCGGAGCCTCTTAAGATATTTCAATAGAAAGTTACTAGTTGGTATCTGTATCAAGAGAAATGTATAGTAATTGCACATGAGCCAATTGCGCACAAGCCAATTACAGCACTAGAAAAAAAAATAAAAAACTCCCTAGGCAGAAGTCGCTGTGACTGGCAGTGGGCAATTGCTGGGTGTGCAAGTAAACCATTCTCTATCAAGCGCATAATGGTCTAGTTTACATCGTGCACTTGATACACATGCTAACTAGGGCTACGTTCCAAAACTTTCTCTCTGAGGAAAATTTACTCGAAATATATACTATATATAACGTATATTATAGCATATGCAGTAAAATCTTCCTCGGAGAGAAAGTTTTAGAACGTAACCTAAAATAAAGCCTTAGTTTACATCATGCACTTGATACGGGTATTAAATAGTAACTTTCTATTGAATTATCTTAATTTAGACGATATGTGTAAACATATATACGAGATTCGATGTCGATTTCATTATCATTTCTGACTGAATTTAGAATAAAGAATATATATATATATATATATATATATATATATAAAATAGAACTCTTGATAATTGTAAAAATATAGTACAGATTTAAGGGGGTTACTTTGGAATCAGTGCGATAAGAGGAACGCAATCTACATATATAATCTATTTATATAATCATTAATAGTATAATGTGTATTAAAAGATGTTAGTTTGAACGTTTCGGCTATCGGTTTTAGCCATCTTCAATAAATACATAATTAATATAATAATAATAAAGAATATTTTCTATCCAGTCGGAAAATGAGAAAAGCACAAACATCGTACAAAGAAGTTGTCTATCTTCTTAGCTAATAAGTGATTGCGTTGATTCTCAATCCCATATAACACTACAGTTAAGTTATATTACAGTTATATTACAATATTGAGTAAATGAAAAAAATTTATATAAAACATGTTGTGATGAAATTTAAAAATCGTCAAGATGTATCGAATGTTCTTAACTATGTCACGTCTAAGAACGATTAATAAATTGATTAGTAGATTGCGCTCCTCTTATTGCGCTGATTTCAAAGTAGCCCCCTTAAATTTGTATTCTATTTTTACATTGCATTTACATGAGCCTACTTTTTTATATAAAAATTATATTATATTATTATATTTTTATATTATATTATATTACATTTTATTGTGTTAATATTATTTTATTTTATTTTTTTAATTTTTCTAATTTCATTTATTTTATTTAATTATTCTTTTTATTTTATTTTTTATTTTATTTTATTATTTTATTTTATGAATAATTATATTGTTATATAATTATTATATATTATATTATATTGTTATATTATATTTTTATATTTATATCAAAAACGCATTTATTAAATGTATTTTTATACAAAATGAATCTGAAATATTTTTTTCAATAGAACGTTTTCAACAATTACGCATGCGTAACAATATTTACCAAACATGTCCCAATCATACCTTCTGAGATGAAGCAATTGGAGCATGCTCTTAATTGATCCATGAAGTTTGCTCTAACGCGATGCGAACTTCTAGTCGCTATATTGGTTTCGGTGACGTATTGGACGTGTTGGACATATTGGAGCATGCGACGCGAACAAATCTCTTATATCTCCTGTGACTCAAATGTATGTTCAAAGTATTTTTTTGTTTTATTTCTCGGGAGTTGCTCGGAATCACTCCGAATGATCCCGTACTTGAAATATAGGATTTCAAGTATGACATCTATTATACAACATCTGACATTCATTTACTTGATTCACACTGGAACCGACATTCGATGTTCTGCAATCAATCAGAAAGCAGAATTTTATTTTGTATCGATGATTTGTATACGAAGCAAAATCATATTTTCTGATTAATGCAGAGCGTCGTACAACACACGTCGGATCCAGTATGAATCTAGTAATTATTATGCCTGTTCTACAATAGAGTCGCAAGTTGTAAACCGTAAGAAGTTGGCCAATCACAGTTAAGTATGAAAAGAATATTAGCGACTATTTGGTTAATTTCTTACGGCTTACCGCAGCTATCACGTCTCTATTGTAGAACAGACTTTATGATGAATGTTGGATGTCGTATAACATTTGTGAATGTTGGATGTCGTAACAGTGTGAATCTTACATTTCAAGTACGCTGAGTTCATTTGGAGCAACTAAAAACAGCTCTCGAGAGACAAAACGAACAAGGCTCAAGATGCGTGATAGAAAAGGTGCAGTTTAAGCAGTAGAGCACTGCTTCCTCTTCTGCTAAATACATGATCTAAATTTACCGAACGGACTTTTGCATGAATAGCTGCTCGGTATCGTATTGGATCATATTTTCCAATAGAAAACTGGACGAAACTGAGAACTATTTACAGTGTAAGTAAAGAGAATGGATTGAAAATCCATTGAGACTTTATATAGTTAAATAAAAATAGTTAAAATGTAATATTTTTAAACTATTTTTAAATTAAAAGATTATACTTTTATTAAGATATTAAATTTTATCGATATAAAAACAATAAATATTTATTACAATAATTATTTATTAATTTTATTATCATAAATTATATAAATTTATTATTATAAATATGAATTAGCAAACTTTACAACTTTACTTTTCTACTATATATCTCATCTTATATTACTTTTACTTTACTAAGATCGATTTCTACAAGTTTTTCACTTAATATTTTATAAAAATTCATTTTCAATAATATACAACCAGCTATTAGCTGACGATATTACAAGTAGCAAGATATCCAATTCTACGAAGGCGAAGACGAGACCGCAACACAATTTGTCGTTCATTTTACGCAGTAGCGGCAATACTGTGAGCAGAACATTCTGAAGACCTTCGAGATAGCTGTGCAGATGGTATATCTCTGCATAAATGAACGAGAGATTGCACTGCAGTCGCTTTCGCAGGTAGAATAAACGAATAACATCTGCGACAGTAACTGTATAAACCAATGCACCCAGAAAGATTACATGGAACTTTCATCCTCTATGCGCATGTGCCAAGTATTATAGACATTATAATACAGTATAATATGTTAGTATAATATGTTACATTATAGTAATTATTATTGCATTTTAAAGCATGCGCAGAGAGAACGAATGTTCCATGTATACATCTGTCTTTCTTAGGGTATGATAACGCGATGTTGCAAATGCTTTGAATAGCCTTGGTCAATCACAGTTAAGTATGAGAAAAATAATCGATTATGATTGGTTAATTTCTTACGACTTATCACTTACGACTCTATTGTAGAACAGGCCTAAATAAGTGTTACGACAATTCTTGTGCTCAGATCCATTGGCTGATGCAAGTTACGCTTACGCAAGTTACGCTGCATGTGAAAGCAGTTTCATTCTCTTTATATTCACTCTAGTAATAACTAGTTTTATTAAATTATTTTAATTTCAGCAATGTATTTAAAGAATGATGTGTTCGAAATTGGTACAGTATACATCATAATGATTAATTAAATGCAAATATCATGTTTCAACGTATCGTTGAAATTAAGAACACTAGAAAGTTTCTAATTAGTACCTGTATCGAGTATGATGTATTAGGTGTACAACTTTGCTTCCGCCGTTTTCCTATAGATGGCTTTAGTGGTAAATGGTGGTCGAAATAAATAGATCATAGACGTCATACAATAAACTTGGGCATTTGTCAATAATTGTCATAACCCCATAGAAACATTACTCGATTTGTGTCTGCATCATAAAATTATTCTCGATTGAAAATGTCAGTTTACGAGCCAAATTCTCGTCATTTGCGGGAGGTTTTAATTTTTTGCTTCAATATGAAGAAATCTGCGGATGAGGCTCATCGAATGCTCTCAAATACTTATGGTGAGGCCGCTATTAGTGAAAGAACGTATCGTGAGTGGTTTCAACGCTTCAAGAACGATGATTTTGACGTCCAAGGTCATGCTCTGTATTTGGTGGGACCAGCTCGGCGTAATGTATTATGAATATATACATATAATATATGTTAAAACCGACTGAAACAATCACAGGCGATCGGTATCGAACGCAATTAATACATTTGAGCCGAGCATTGAAAGACAAACGGCCGCAATACAACGAGAGACACGATAAAGTGATTTTGCAGCATGACAATGCTCGACTCCATGTTGCGAAAGTGGTCAAAACATACTTGGAAACGTTGAAATGGGAAGTCTTACCCCACCCGCCGTATTCTCCAGACGTTGCTCCCTCTGACTATCACTTGTCTCGATCAATGGCACACGGCCTGGCTGACCAGCACTTCCGGTCTTATGAAGAAGTAAAAAATTGGATCGATTCGTGGATAGCCTCAAAAGATGACCAGTTTTTTCGACGCGGGATTCGTACGCTACCCGAAAGATGGAAGAAAGTAGTGGCCAGCGATGGATAATACTTTGAATCATAAATGTATAACCAGTTTTTTACAATAAAGCCTCGAATTTCGGAAAAAAAACGGCGGAAGCAAGTTGTACACCTAATAAATTAATAGTATTTTCGGCCCAACCGAGTTTGCACTAATCTGGGTTGAAGTAATGATGTCTCATGTTCTCCTATTGATAGAGCGTATAACCAATAGCGAAGCATTTTTTAACCCAAGTTGATGCAAATCCGGTCGGGCCGAAAACGCTATAAAGCTGATATAAACTAGAGTATAAACTAGAACTTTAGAGATTATTACTCAGAGATGCGCAAATGGGATTCACTTACTGTTTGTTTATTGATCATTTTAAGTTTGTTCGTGTCGCATGCTCCAACATGCCGCTCCAACGCGCTCATACGTCGCGTCAACTAATATGATGATTAGATTTTCGTGTCGCGTTAGAGCATACTTTATGGATCATTGAGAGCACTCCATTTGCCTCACCTCGGAAGATAATGCAATTGGTGTGCATGTTATGCACACATGCGTAATGATTGAAAGTGTCTGTATTGAAAAAGTATTTCAGATTTATTTGATATAAAAACGCAATTAATATGCGTTTTTGATATAAATATAAAAATATAATAACATAATATATATAATATTAATAAAATAAAATAAAAAATAAAATAAATAAAATAAAAAAATAAAATAAAATAAAATAATATTAATATAATAAAATATAATATAATGTAATATAAAGTTATAATATGAATTTCATATTTATTTATTAAAAACGCATTTATTTTATATAAAAACGCTTTTCAAATAATGGAGGTAACATAAAACATCCGAAATGAAACCAGGCATATGTTCGACCAAACCTTTTATTTGGATTGTGTGATTTGGATTGAATCATTTAAATTGAGAAGAAGGAGAGAGAGATGAGTGGCAAGTGGAGTGCAATATAATTATATATTTTTTTAATGAAATAAAAATATGAATTTCTTGTATAGTCATTAACTTATAGTCATTAACTTAATCTATGTTTTTATTAATCTTTGTTTTTTGACAAATTAGAATTACAATGTCTGTAGGTATGTAGGTTACTGCACAAACTTTACTAAAAAAAGTGTTATGTGTTGTTTTTCACGAGACTCAGAAAGAAGAAAAATTTGGGCTAACAACGCAGAACAAGATTGGACAAGACTGGATTTCGTCTGATAATTCGGTGTTATGTGAGGTTAATAAGAACTTTCTGAGTTTTTAATATAAATAAATTATTAAACGATGTATATTATTCCAGGTATACTTTGATGCCATGAATGTATTGCTGTCAAAGACACACCAAGCGCATACCTTTGATGCATTTACGCGTAATAAATATTTCGCAGAAGAAACATTATTTATATCAATTCAATATTATTTTATATCAATTCTTCAATGTTTCAATTTTTTAAAAGCATGTAATTAATAATTAAACAAAATTTGGAAGTTTTTTCAATTCAAGACAATACCGCAAAATTTTTATGTGGGAGATTCCAAGATTTTCTGTATTTGCTGCCAAATTGTTACAATTTCAAAAATATAATAATTAAAAAATGTTACATATTTCGTTTGAAAACGTTTTCTGTGCTAATCCGCAATAACAGATCCAATTTTACTAGTAAAAGTATGGCTATGCACTTAAATGTTAAATATTTTATTATATATATATATGCATTATATATATATTTATTATATATATATATAGTTATGCATAATAACTAAAGAATATTATTAGAGTTTATTATTTTCAATTTTTGTGTTCATTTATTATTTTTAATTATTTTTTGTTTATTCATTTAAAATTATTTTTTGTTTACATTTTAAATTTGTGCATTATTAATTTGTTGTGTTAATATTTGCTTATTATTAGGAGTACAAATTAGTTCGATTCGTTTTTTTGTATTCAAAAATGCATTTATTTCAAAACAAAATGAACAGATCAATTAAAGTATTGTCCTAGCTGCCTACTACTTTTTCCCATCTCTCAGGTAATTTTCGAATTCCATCTCGAAAAAATGACTCGTCTTTGGAAGCGATCCAATTTGGAGTCAATTTTCGATTTCTGCGAAAGAAATGAACCGGTGACTTGCTGCATCCTTCAGAACAACCAGTAATCAGAAGGAGCAATGTCCGGAGAATATGGCGGGTGCAGTAAAACATCCCATTTGAGCGTTTTTTACGACTTTAGCAACATGAGGCCGAGCGTTGTCATGAAGAAGAATAACTTTATCATGTCTTTGCTCATATTCCAGCTGTTTTTCTCGCAATGCACGGCTCAAACGAATCAATCGTAGCCGATACCGATCGTTCGTAATGGAATCGCCAGGTTTCAGCAGCTCATAGTAAACAAGACCCTTTTGGTCCCACCAGATACAGAGCATGATCTTCGAACCATGAATGTTCAGCTGTGGTGTTGATGTTGAAATCGATGGCAACGATTAATCGGGCTTATCATAATATTGGGAGTACAAATAAGTTTCCGCCGTTTGCAAAAGACGACGCCACTAATAAACTATAGTTAAAATTGTTTGATGTAAAACGACATATTGTAAGATTAGACATCCGGCAATACCTTGAAATATTAGTGATTTTGTATCAGCATCATATGTTTTTTTTTTTGTACGAAAATGTCGAGTTTTGAGCCGAATAAGCGTCATTTGCGGGAACTTTTGATTTACTGCTTTAATTTGAAGAAATCTGCAGCTGAGGCTCATAGATTGCTTGTAGAAGCATATGGTGATGCTGCCGTAAGTGAGAGAAGTTGTCGTGAGTGGTTTCAAAAGTTTAAGAACGGTGAATTTGACGTCGAAGACAAAGAACGTAGCGGAAGGCCGAAAGTATACGAAGTATAGTATACGAAGACGTGGAATTGGAAACATTATTGGATAAAGATTCGTGCCAAACGCAAAAAGAACTTGCGCTTACATTAGGAGTGACTCAACAAACAATTTCATATCGTTTGAAATCATTGGGAATGATTCAAAAGCAAAGGAATTGGGTTCCATATGAACTGAAGCCGAGAAACGTTGAACGCCGATTTTTCACATGTGAAATGCTGCTTGCCAGGCATAAACGAAAGGATTTTTTGCATCGTATAGTCACTGGTGATAAAAAATGGATCCACTACGATAACCCAAAGAAGAGGAAATCATGGGGACCACCTGCTTCAACATCGACAGCCAAGCCGAATATTCATGGAAAAAAATTCATGTTGTGTATTTGGTGGGATCAGCTTGATATCGTGTATTATGAGTTGCTCAAACCGAATGAGACCATTACTGGGGCTCTCTACCGAACACAATTGATAAGATTGAGCCGAGCACTCAAGGAAAAACGCGCCCACTACTACTCCAGGCATGACAAAATTATTCTCCTGCATGATAATGCTCGACCACATGTTGCGGCGCCGGTCAAAACCTACTTAGAAACACTCAAATGGGAAGTTCTATCCCACCCGCCGTATTCTCCAGACATTGCTCCTTCCGACTACCATTTGTTCCGATGACGCATGGCCTGTCTGAGCAGCACTTCAAATCACATGAAGATACCAAAAATTGTATCGATGATTGGATAGCCTCAAAAGATGAAGCGTTCTTCCGACGCTTCCACATGCTACCAGAAGTATTTCTGAAAGTATTTTTTCTTCTTGGGGTTGTCGTAGAATATCCACTTCTCATCTCCAGTCACAATCCGATGCAAAAAATCTTTTCTCTGTTGTCTTTGAATCAGCTGTTCGCAAGTGAAAAATCGCCTTTTAACGTCCCCTAGGTTTTAGTTCATAAAGCACCGAATTTCTTTGTTTTTGAATTGTTTCCATGGCTCTCAATCGTACAGAAACGGCTTGTTGAGTTACCCCCAATGATTCTGCAAGCTCCTCTTGCGTTTGACTCTGATCTTCTTCGAGTAATGCCTTTAATTCTTTGTCTTCGAATTTTTTTGGCTGTCCAGAGCGAAGCTTCAACGCTGAAATCTCCATCCTTGAAACGTCGAAACCATTCCCTACATGATTTATCAGTTGGGGCAGTATCACCATAAACTTCGACAAGCATTCGGCTTCAGCCGCACTTTTCTTCCAATTAAAGCAGAAAATCAAAACCTCCCGCTGCTTGGTTAATACAAAATTCGACATTTCAAACACAGTAAAAATCAAGATTTTTGTATGAAACTCAAAGCGATATAAATTGAACATTATTAGCAGATGTTTAACCTCTCTGAAACTGCCAAAATCAGCTATGAACTATTCACAACAGCTGGATCTTTAGGAAAACGGATCGAACTAATTTGTACTCCCAATATATAATAATATAATTCCAATAATGTTTATTGGACTTAATTATTAATTATGTTAATTTATGTTAATATTTGCATTTTATTTGAACACGTGTATGCATATGTCATTTGCTTTTATTTGTCATAACTGTAATTTCTATTTTGATTTCTATTATAATATTACCCTGAAGTATAATACCTTGATTATTAATTTATGCATTCAAGATAAATTATTTTATTAATTTTCCTTTTTATGATTCGTCATTGATTTTGTATGTGTTTTGTGTGTATTTACTTATGCACATAATTTTTTCTCTTTGTTTAATTTTATCCAGATTTTTTCGAAACATCGAAGTATGAAAACGAAGAAGAGAAAAGACGAAAATGAAGAGAGAAAACGTAATTGATTTATTACTTTGCATTATTATGCAATTCTGTCGTCACTGATGTTTTGGATTTAAATTGATAACCCAGTCAGAAATAATTTCGAAAAGACGTCGTTTCGATATCGAAAATAAAAGTCGAAATTTCGAAATTTCTATTGATTTCGATGGATTTTTGGCTCCGATTAATTTTCGAAATAAAATTTGGAAATAAAATCTTGAATTGATCTAGTCAGCATAAAAATATAATATACTATTAGTACAATAAGTAAATTCGATAAGTATTGTTACTAATAGCGTAATAGTGATGGAGAAAATTCATTAAAGTTTCATTAAAATTTTATTGTAAAAATAAGTATTATTGATTAGCATCGTATTTCAGAGGATACACGACAAAATTATAATAAAATTTATTTTATGAATTCGAGAACTAATGTTATGATGCACTCATGCGCAGTCACCCATCCGAATCCGAACTTCCACTTACCATACTTCATTTCTGTGATCATACGGGAACAATTCCTTCGAAGAACCATGAACACCTATAATGCTAATGAACGTATAGTTGTAATATATCTGTTCAAAGATGTTGTGAAAGAGGCGGAACG
>NW_012130106.1:1992988-2010771 GCF_000143395.1 Atta cephalotes | reverse complement strand
TATATTACAATATTACAATTATTGGAAGTAATTCTATGTTACGTCATATGTCGTCATATATTACTATAGTAGTAATACTGCAGTAGCAGTGACACTGTAGTATTTTTATATTTCCAAATGATATTGGAAACTTGTATGATAAACCAACATTTAAATTTTATTAATTTAAAAATCGAGATCATTTCGATATCGATTCAAACTAGAATTAGTCCAGCTAGACTTTGCTAGAGTCGATGACTATTTTTCCTTGATTTTGTGCTCATTTACGATAAGAGACAGCTGATAGGTTGTCAGTATTTATTAAGAGACATTATTTCTTGAAATTCCTCAAAAAATGATGTAATAAGATTATATTAAATAAACTACAAAGTACAAATAAAAATAATGTTATTCAGCAGGAGTAGAACAATAAAATAAGATACAAAGAATTACTAGAAGAAAAGATGTAGATTTTATCAACAATTGCAAAAAATGTTCCGATTCGTATAAAAAAATTCCACTTTTCTAAAAAGTTATAAAATTATCTATAAAATTATCTAAATTCTAAAAAATTTTGAGAGAGCTTTTATGATTAGAGCGATATTACAATTGTCGAAATAAAATCGAAAAAAATGTCGATTTCGATCTTTGAACGAAAATATTCAAAGTATAAGATTACGTAATCACAAATCAATTTATATCAACAATATTTAAAATGTATCAAACTCTCATTGCATTCTCTACATACGTAATTTTTTATCACTCAAAAATGTTGAAATTTCGATACAAGTTTCGAATCGACAATTTTTTCATTGTAACGATGTCGGAAGAACTATTTCTGACTGGATAAATTGTATATACCATACATCGTGTATATATAAGTAAAGTACTTACATATCTAACAAAAAATAAAATATACTTTCAAAAACGTAATTAATACTCTTGAAATCTTATTTTTAAGCTCATTCATATTCATACCATTTATTTTTAAACAAATTTTACTTTATTCTATCATATTTGTATTTTTGTTGCTGTCCTTCTTTAATTTATTTATTACAAAATCATTGGCGCGCTTATTTTTTTGCGATTACTTGGTAGTAATTAGAGGAATATTTCACTGAGAAACTTTTGCTCCATCTCTCTCTTCCCTTTATACTGCTTTATACTGCTTTATACTTTTACCCTTTATATTCTTCGGAAGGGTCTTTTTATCATTCTCCTACTGTTTGGCGTGTGGGACAAGCAAAATGTCGAAACTTAACCTTCAAGACATGTGTTCATCGGTTGACGGGCACGTGGATTCCCCAAGATTCGAAGAAATCAGAGAGGATCTGATGAGATTCCTGCTGCAAAAGACTTCTCGAGGTACAAAAATGGAGTTATCTGATGATGAAATTGCAAATATGGATATGGTCGGCGCCTTGAAACGCGGTCATCCGACGACGGATGAGGGTTCTACCACCAATAGTCACTCGACCAGATTACTTCAAGACTCAAAGAAAGTTAAATCAAAGCTGAGTGACTCAGGTACCTCTGTTGAGAGGGTATCTAGAGTTGCTGTGAATCCGAAGATCATGAATCACCCTACCGCAATGCGCGAATAAGAATGTACCTAAGGGAGATAAAAATAATTCTGGCAACGCAAGTACAGTGAAAACTCAAGTATGATGCTTTTAGCAGAACACTTTATATTGTCATGTTCCAGATCTGATTGCTGCATCTAGCAAGAAGAAAATATCGCTGGTCAAAATCTCCGGAATATTAAATAAATGCAACATTAAGGAGATTCCAGAAGATATAAATATGGACGAAATAAAGAAAATCATCGAAGAAGAGAATTCTAACATAATGATCTCTAATCTCTTTAGAAGAAGGTGCAATAGATCTACTAGAGAATTTGAGAACTAAGAAGCAATATGCTTGGAAATCAGAGGCGAGAGTTTGCCAGACAAGATTATCATTTGGAAGGCGGTGTTTTCTGTTTCTCCATATGTGCAATCAGTTAGGATATGCTTTAAATGTGACCGTATTATGCCGTCACATAAGTAAATATTGTGAAAAATCTGAGACTTGCTTAAATTATGCTGGTGATCATCGCTCATCTCGAGATGCGCCTTGTGGTTTAAAGAAGTATTAACTGTAGTGGCCCTCACAATACTATGGACCGTAATTGCCCAATTCTTAAAAAGCATATGGAGATTGCAAGGGTTGTGACTTTTGATAATCTTCCTTTCTTTGAAACGAGATTACTTGTGGAGAAGAACATTAATTCATCGAGAGTGACTCTAGTTAAATCACTAAGAAACTTTCTATGCCTTCCGAATATGGATTTTACCGCCCACGAAACTCAGAGGAGCTATCTAGAGCTGGCAGATAATTTCCCGTCATACAAATCGATGCTGAGCTCAAATAACAACGGAAGGCATCAAGAAGGTCCTGTTGAGTATTATCGATCAGATCTTAACGGACAAGGATGCGGAAGTACTGTGCGAGCGAAGAATTAAGAAAACCATAGATTGCACATAATGCGATACGTTTGGTTAAAGAAGGTAATGGCGCAAGTAAATAATCGCAAACTCAATCTTAGTAATTTGTGGATTCTATAGTGGAACGCTAAATCCATCATGTCTAAATATACTGAACTATCTAAACACTGCGAAGATTTTAATTTAATTTTAATTTCAGAAATACGGCTCTCTCCTGAAAAAAGTTTTAAGAGGGTTCGATACAGGTGAAGGAGAAGGACTTGACCGCGGAGGAGGTGTAATAATTGAAATTAGGAATAACATTAGATATAGAAGAGCACAAATTTCCGAGACATGTGAAGATAAAGTAGAAGTTTGCGCAGTCGAGATCCTTGTGAGAGGGCGAACCCCTCATTTTGGTCTCGTGTTACATCCGTCAAATATCGATTTTATTAGGACTTGTGAATGGGAAAGATTCTTCTCACAATTTCAAGATAAAATTCTTTTTGGTGGAGATTTTAACTCCACCAACATCATTTAGGGCTCTACCAATATTTGCCATACTAGTGATAGTCTGTGGGAGACAATAGATAGTAGCGATCTATCATTGCTGAACAATGGCTCCCCCACTTTTCACTGTTCATCTTATCACATTAATTCCGTAATTGATTTGACTGTGACTAATGCTTCGCTTGCGTTAGTGTTGAACTAATAATAGTATGTTGGTCCTGATCTATAGGGCAGTGATCATCTGCCTATTATCATTGAGGCCCAAGCCGGATTGCAGAATTGGGAATGGGAGAGTTTTGCGTCTACACGCTAAGGACACAGACTGGGAACTTTTTCGTGACGTGATGGATGAGAAAGTAAAACTTATTACGAATCTAGAATCTATGGAAATGGAAACTGTGAATTCGATATTCACCATAATCGAGGCGATTTCATCAGCTATTCCGTTCAAACATACTGAGAGACGTAAAGAGAAACAGAATCAAGTATTTCCCTCATATCCATGGACAGATGAATGTGACAAATTTCTCCACCTTCGTAAGGAAGCTTTGGAGAAGTTTAAACAGACAGGTTTGAGGGAAGACTTTATAAACTACAAAAAAAGTGTGGCGATTATGAAACGAGAACTTCGTAAAATTAAACAAGATAAATTTAGAGACTTCTGTGAAGGCTTGAGGAAAGACAGATTCATTCTTTGTTTGGAAAACAGTCAAAAAATTTCAATCCAGATATAATCGATCGGAGACAGCTAACGAATATTCTTCGGACAAAATGGCGAAGATTCTTGGACAGATTGTTGAACTTAGGGTAGGATAAGTATGTAATAAGACGCCTTTGTTTGAAAGTGAGAACTACAATGAGTTTCTAGACTCTGACGGAAGAAGAATTATTATTCGTAATTAGAAATCTCAAATCTAGCCAGGGATTAGATGGTATCGATTATGTCATAGAGATAAGTCAAGCACTTATCTCTTATGGGTAGATACATATTTCTCCGCATCTGCAACTCCATTTTTGCTAGTGGATCTTTCCCGTCAGGTTGGAGGAAGTACGTTCGTTTATACTTAAAGTAGATGGCCAGAAGTTTCGGCCGATATCTCTCGCACCCTGTCTATGCAAGATAATGGAAAGAATTCTAAGTAGTAGATTAAATTGGTGGCTGGAAAGTGAGAATAAGTTATCTGTATCGCAGTTTAGTTTTCGTAGAGGGCTTCCATGCATGAATAATTCTCTATATGGAAATTCTCTATATGGAAATTCTCAGAAACTTTCAAACGGATATTTCGGTTGCTTTCCTTGATATCAAAACAGCATGATAACATATGATAACGTTGTAATTGATATATTAATTAACAGATTAATGAATCTGGATATCTCCCCCCCCCCCCGTTCGCTTTATTTACAATTTGGTATCTGCGCGTCAAGTGTGGTATAGATATATAAGTGTAATATATGCGGGAAAATAGAAGAAGTTTTTTGGCTTTTCAAAGCCAAAGGCTGCCACAGGGCAGCGAACTGAGCCTTATATTATATGCCATCTATGTCGCCGTATTGAAGAAGGTCAACTCCCAAGAGTGCAAGATAATTCAATATGCAGACGATGTGTACATTTTTTCTGCTATGGACTCGGTCGAGGATCTTTGAACAGAATCGAAAGTGCAGCTGACAAGATTTCTGCCTCATTAAACTTTGGTCTTACCTTGTCAGCAGAGAAAACTAAGCCATGTGTATTTAGTAAGAATAATAAAGCTCTTAAAACTTAAGTTAGACGAGATAATGTAGTATAATTAAATATAATAAAAGATCTTTGTCGATTCGGATTCAGGAAGTTATCGCAAATTCTAGATAAGATAAAGCATAGATAAAGATAAAACAAAGTCTGATAAGATAAAGATATATAAGATAAGATAAAGTTCTTAGGGATGAATTTGCAATCTAATTTGGAATGGTCTACTCATGTTAATTATATCAAAAGTTGTATTTATCCATTACGAATTATAAAGTGCATTGGGCATTTTTGATGGGGTCGATCCCAGGTTATTTAGATTAATTTATCACGCTTTTTTATTAGATCTAGATTAGAATGTGGGGTTTCAGGATCTTTCGAATAAGCTTTTACTTGAATTTAACAGAATTCAGTACCAAGCTCTTAGATTGGTCATGGGGTATAGACAAAGTACTCCGATTAATGTTATTCTGTGCGAGGCGAAGGAGCCCTCCCCTGCTTGTTAAATTCCTACTTAGGGAGAAATTTCCTGTCTAGACTAGCAACAAACTCTAGATGTCCTTGAAAAACTTAGCGAATTAGCGGAAACTCTCAATGTGACCGCGTTAGTCGAGCTCTGATTATTTTAGCTCAGGAAGACGTAGACATTAAAAAGCACTACTTTTTCAACCTTGATCGTCTGTTGTGCTTGTCAAAATCATTCGATGCTTTGCTTTTTCGTCCAGAGGTGAACCTTGAAGATGAAAAATTCTTTGACAGGCGTAAATATAATGCTGATGTCATTTTTTTAGGATTATTCAACAAGGAGATTAATTCATCCATGTGTCTTTTCACTGATGGATCATGTGTAGAAGATTCGCAATATGCTGGTTTTGCAGTGATGTCTCATGATAGATCTATCTCCAGGATATATGTGCGGATTTTGTCTCTTCATATTGTATCGAAGCAATTCTTATGGCTCTGGAACTAGGATAATGTAATTATGGATGGCCCAAGCTAACTGTTTTCTCGGAGTCTAAATCAATCCTTAGTGCAGTGAGCGCACAATTTCACCAGGGTAAATTGCATTTCATTCTCTTTATTAAGGATCCTTAATAAGTTTGACTAGAGACAGAGGAGTTGAGATCAAGCTTATATGGATTCCTAGCCATATAGGAATTTCGGGCAATGAACAAGCGGAAAAGCTAGCTAGCGGGAAGCTTCTGACAGAGATATACAATTGGGAATCTCAGTATCTGAATTCTCAAATCTATGGAACCGACAGATGTACAATGAATTGTTTGGGTGGGTGAGCGATGAGTCGCTTACTCGCAGGACAATACTGTAATAATTATTTAGTGGAGTTCAAACATGTTTGGTTCAGGAAATTTAAAATAAAGAGAAGGACAGTTGCAAATAGAATTAGGTCGGGCCACACATCCCTGAGGGAAAGTCTTTTCTGCTTCGGCATAGTGGATTCTCCACTTTGTATTAGATGCGAAACTCCAAATCATGTCTTTTGAGAATGTGCTTTTATTGAACAGAGACGGGTATTGCAAAATGCCCTAGTCAGGATGAGAGGCCTCCTCCCTCACCCTGTCGAATATGGCTACAATTGATGAGGATACAATCTATATCTTAAACATGTTTGTTTCTATCTAAGTTTCGTTTTTTTTTGTTTTTTTATATTAATTTGATTCAGTCTAAGTTAATGCGACACATATAACATTTGTTATTTTATTTTATGTTATCTTAATTTAGATTATTATAGTTTATGCTATTATATATTTAGTTATTAAGAAAAGGTATTTCTCATAACTGTCCACTTTTAAGTTAACTCTGATGGATCTGCTCTAATAATTGTCAATCTAGCTTACTTATATGTTTTTGCGAGATACTTATATGTTATTGCGATTCGATGAAATGAAAAATTTTATTTTACGATCCTAAACTAGATAATCTAATATAAGAGCATACAGTGTCTCACCTCTTGAGCTAAGGCAGTTCATGCAGCTTCAACATATTTTAGCGCGAAACTGAAATCATGAATGATTCGGCTGGGGGCGAGTGTACTCAAAATCACGTAAAGGTTAAAGATACGTAAGTAAAAGATAAGTAAGGGTGCTCAGAATACTCAAAAATTTTTTTAATTTAACATTTCATATATATATATATATATATATATATATACGGTATGATACTCTGATATTAGCGAAAAATTATGCGTATATTGATATTATAAAAATTTCGGTCGAGTGCTGATAATGTCCAATACTGATATTTGGATCTCGGTTTTGCGTATATCGCTATAGAATAACGGTTTTTAATCTCTGATTTATATAATAATGAAAAATTAATATATTGATATATTACCGCTATTTTTCATATCATACACAGTTTTAAATTCCTGAATATAAAATAGTAAATTATGATAGAGTTAAGTTTACATTAGTCATATCCTTACAAGATAGATAGAGGAAAGTAAAAATAATGGACTTTAAAGATGTTTTGTATGTATAATTGTAGCAAAAAGTTCCTGAAATTTGATTTTGACGAATATGCTGTTTTCATATGGTTTGAATAATAAAGATTGTATACAGAATCTTATCATTTACTCTAATATAATTAAAATGCAGAAATATACTTTTGAATTTCTATTGTTAATTATTTCTGAAAAAAATGAAAAATTTTTGATAGTGATGAATATCTCAAATCTAACTTTAAAATCTTTATATTTTAAACTCTTATAACTTCAAATTGCTTCACAGTGAATCGATTTCGGATTTTGTTATAAGTGTCTGAACATATATAAAAATAATCTATAAAATTTTTATTAAATTTCTAATATTTTAGAAATAGGTATTAAACATCCTTTTTAGACATTTTGATAATACGTTTTATTTTTCTTTTTCTGCAGAATAAAATTGTAAGTACTGCTCGAAAAATATAAATCTTCTTCTTTTGTCAAAAAAGATATAACAGTAATTATTGAATGCATTTGTAATTCAGTCAATTTTAAATTGTCGTCCATTGCATGAATTCACTTATTCCGTTCGAATCCGCTACTAAAATCGTATGGAGTGTATTGGAAAAACGGAACGTATCCTGCACTCCATGCCATGCACTAAATACTCATGCATTTCTGCAAGAAACAGAATGTATAGTTCCAAGTAACGGTAACGCGTTAAAATTGGTAATGAGTGACGGTAATGAGTTGGTACTTTTTTCAAAAAGTAACGGTATCGATAACGTAACGATTACTTTTTTGAGGTAATGCGCACAACCCTGCATATCATGAACTGATTTTGGTTGCCTTGCGTAACAGTGAATGAAGCGCAAATCTGCATCGCATGCAATCTACACATATACACAATATGTATTATAAATTTATAGGAAATTATCCATCACTATCCATATAGTTGTACCTAAAGGGTTTATTAAGGGTTACAAAGTAATGTCTGTAAATAGAACCATTTTCTGTTAAATATTTGCATCAATCTAATCTATGTTCTAAATTAACATCGGAGTTTTATATTGAAAATAAAAAATGATTTTATTGTGTATGATGATATTATATAAGTTTTATTAGTGTGATAAGATACATTGTTTAATTGAACAATCAATGAACTCTAGAATGAATAATAGACATAGCAAACTCCGAGACACGACAAGGAACAATTGTTTTTAGATCTGAAAGTTTTGTAATAAACTTAAACAATAATACAATAGAAAGGTCTTACCAATATCATATTAGTAATTATTCTAATTATATTTCCTATCTCTACACGTGGTGAATTTACTAAAGTCCAATGGAAAAAAGAGAAGATCACTGAAAAATGAATTCCGATTTCACCTCTTTCATTTATTCGCGCACGCATATATCGAGATTAATTCAATCGCAATTATTGTTCTACACTCTTCCTTAATTCGAATCGAGTTTCAAATTTCATATTAGTAAAATCTTAAAATAGATATTTACAAATTTAATAACTAACACTTACCAAGAGATTAAATTAATTATGGTGTTAAATTACTATCCTTTCTTGAAATTTTCTTAAATCAATTATCTCAAACTTATTCATTTCTAACGGTTTTGTTAGCATGTCAACAACTTGTTCTGTAATAGGACAATATTTGAGCATAATAATTTTCTCTTTTATCAATTCATAGATAATTCATAGATCTAAATTTCACGTCAATATGCTAACTCCTTCTATTTATGATGCTATTCTTTATCAAAGCTATTGCACTCTGACTATCCTATATTCAATTCAATATCAACTCTATCATTTCTTCAATTAATGATTTCAGATATATTAATTCTTTACAGCGCTCAGCAGTAGTTATATATTTGCTTCAGTGATCGATTGTGTAATAATCGGTTGTTTTCTTGACTCCATCAGTCCTCTTGAAAAGTTACATTAACCCGTTGTACTTCTTCTTCTTTCTGTGTCTTCTACAAAGTTTGAATCAGCATCTGAATAAGCTTCAAGCAATTTGACATTGCCATTTCTTTTATATTCAATTCCTTTAATATTTCTGTTTAAGTATTTCAAAATATATTTCAGATCACTTATTCTTTCTTGAGTATAGTTTTCAACAAATCTACTCGTAGTTAATTGCATATGCATTCGATCGCGTCTTCGTGTATAATAGATAAATATAGAACACTTCTCACCACCTCTCTGTATGGATATTTGTCAGTTTTGTCAGTGTCTTGGTTGACTCTTCCTTACGTATTGGGACCTTTGTTCTTGCATTCCGCTTTGTTGCAGAACTTTCTTAGTATAATTTTGTTACTGCATAACAGAATTTTCCTGTTTAATTACTTCAAGTCCTACATAAGTATTTAGATTTTTAGATTTTTAGTTAATCTTAAATTTATCTTTTATCTTAAATTCTTCTCTTAGTTTCTTGATAATGCATTCCATTTCTTCAGAATTACTTCCTGTTAAAATTCCGTCATCAACGTAAATTCCAAGAATTACAGTGTTGTTCATTTTTTTTAAAAACACATTGTTCAATGCTTAATTTAAAACCCAAATTCTATCTCTCGTTCCACCTCAAAGGCGCTTGCTTCAATCCGTATAAAGTCTTTTTCAGTTTGAGAATCTTATTCTTATAATTATAATCCTCTGGATACATATAAATGTCTCCTTCTAATTCTCCGTAAAGAAAAATCTTTACGTCAAATGTAATTATTTCATAATTCCTTGCTGTTGCTATCGCTACTAAAATGCTTCTTAATGCACTTTGATCTATTACTGTAGGTTTCCTGATAGATTCCTCTAATTTTTCTTTCTGTTCACATCTTTTAACGACAAGTCTTTATATTTTTCTTTTTCTTTTATCCTGAAGATCCACTTGCTATAAAGAGGTTTTGTATTTTTAACTTCATTCTTGTCTACAGCTTTCCATACATTATTTGCCTTTAATGAATTTTTTTCTTCATTAATTGTTTCTATCCAATTTTTTTCTATCCAATCCAATCCAATCCGATCCAATTATTCAATTTTATCAGTACCTGTGACTTCTTTATATATCATATAAGCATAATTCTTAAATTTTTCTGGAGTCTTTCTTTGTCCCGTAGATTTTCTTATTCTGTTACCATTTATGTTCTTCACATCTTGTATTTTGATATTTTGACTTTTTCTTTTATTTCAGTTGAAAATTTAATATCTCTGGCTATAAAAATTTTTTTTTCTTACAATCCTACAGTCTGTATTCACAAACTGCATATCCAACAAAACAGTAACTCTTACTTCTCACATCCAACTTTTTAAGAGAGCCGAGCACTTTGGCAAATGCTTCACTTTCAAAAACCTGTAGATTTCTTAAGTTTGGTCTTCTTTCTTCTCACATCTCAAACGGTGTTACTTTTAATGAATTACACGTGTTCTATTAAAGTCGTATTAAATAAGTCGCAGTGTATAATGCTTCTTCTCATATTTCTTTTTTCATTCCAGAATCAAACAATAAAGCTCTTATTTTCTTCGTAAGAGTTCTGTTCAATCGTTCTGTTCTATCGTTTAACTGTGGTGTATGTGGAATAGTTGTATCAATTTCTATTCCTTTGTCTTTACATCATGAAGTCACTAAATTGTTAATGTATTTTCTGCTGTTGTCGTATCTCAATTTTGCGATTTTTAAGTTCCACTGTGCTTCTGCTTTTGAGGCGTAATCTTTTATCTTCTCTGCTACTTCATTCTTGTGTTTCGTAAGGTACACTATTGTAAAGTGAGTGTAGTCATCAAGGAAAGTTAAAAATTATAAAATATCTGTTATCACATCATACTATCTGTTATATAGGACCACAGACATCAGTGTGAACTATTTGAAGCGGTCTCTTCGCTCTCACTCTATCATTAGCAAAAATTGTTCTCCTATACTTCGCTTCCATACACGTTTTACATGCTTTATCAAATTTTTTTTAGTTGAAGAGAAAACACGTTTTACATTCTTTGTCAAGTTTTTTTATTTGAATAAAAAAAAGTTGTCGATTCGACCTTTGAACGAAAATATTCAAAATATAAGATTACGTATCACATATTTATATTAAAAATATTAAAAATATATCAAACTCTCATTGCATTCTCTACATAATTTAATTAATTATTTAATTAAATGTAATTTTTTATCAAAAATGTTGAAATTTCGATGCAAATTTCGAATCGACAACTTTTCCATTGTAATGACATCGAAACGTCTTTTCGAGGAACTATTTTTGATTGGGGGGTTTGTGTGAACTATATTCTCCCATTTTTCTACGAGCTTTAAATACATATTGTTTTCTTACTACATACAATCAAGAACAAGAATATGAAATAACATACTCCTGGTACTTGTATGTACATACATCCGAACTTATTAAATTTTCGTAAATTTAAGAGGAACGATGTAAATTCGAGTTATGATCTCATTTTCTCGTAACTTTCTTACATCTGATTTCACTTTCTCATAATTTTCTTATTAGGTATACAACTTTGATTCCGCCGTTTTTTTTCCAAAATTCGAGGCTTTATTGTAAAAAACTGGTTATATATTTATGATTCAAAGTATTGTCCATCGCTGGCCATTACTTTCTCCCATCTTTCGGGTAGCGTACGAATCCCGCGTCGAAAAAACTGGTCATCTTTTGAGGCTATCCTCGAATCGATCCAATTTTTTACTTCTTCATAAGACCGGAAGTGCTGGTCAGCCAGGCCGTGTGCCATTGATCGAGACAAGTGATAGAGGGAGCAACGTCTGGAGAATACGGCGGGTGAGGTAGAACTTCCCATTTCAACGTTTCTAAGTATGTCTTGATCACTTTCGCAACATGGGGTCGAGCATTGTCATGCTGCAAAATCACTTTATCGTGTCTCTCGTTGTATTGCGGCCATTTGTCTTTCAATGCTCGACTCAAACGCATCAATTGCGTTCGCCTGTGATTGTTTCAGTCGGTTTTAACAGTTCATAATACATTACGCCGAGCTGGTCCCACCAAATACATAGCATGACCTTCGTCAAAATCACCGTTCTTGAAGCGTTGAAACCACTCACGACACATTCTTTCACTAATAGCGGCCTCACCATAAGTATTTGAGAGCATTCGATGAGCCTCAGCTCAGATTTCTTCATATTGAAGCAAAAAATTAAAACCTCCCGCAAATGACGAGAATTTGGCTCGTAAACTGACATTTTCAATCGAGAATAACTTTATGATGCAGACACAAATCGAGTAATGTTTCTATGGGGTTATGTTGACAGATGCCCAAGTTTATTGTATGACGTCTATGATTTATTTATTTCGACCATCACTTACCACTAAAGCCATCTATAGGAAAACGGCGGAAGCGAAGTTGTACACCTAATACATAACTAAACTTACATCACTAAGTCTGATATCATTTGAAAGTGAAACTTTTCACGTGAGATTGGTACGTACAAAAAGTTAAAAAATGAAAGTTTCGTGAAAATTTGCATAATCGATATCCTGATGCCATTTCATTAAAATCATTAGATCTATAAAATACCGTAAAGAGCTTCGCACATAGAGAATAAGCCTAGATCCTCATAACAACGCTTTGATACCGAATGCTGATTGGTGAAAAACGGGTAAGGTAAATTTTACTCCCTACAACAGACTTTTCATCAATCAGCGCTCTATGTCAAAGCACTGTTGCCTGTATGAAGATCCGGACTAAAAATTTCAATTTATCAGAAATTGTATTCCATGATTTCTGATAGATTGAAATGATTTCTGATAGGTTGAACTATAATACATGATTTCTGATAGGTTGAAATTCTTATTCTCTGTTCCCTGTTCCTTTTATTGTGCGGAAACCCTAATTGATTTCAAAACTAATGCGTCAAAATGGCCGAAATGCACATAGTACACGATTTCAAGTACAGTGGTGGTTGGGTGCCGTTAATTTAATCTTGCTCTGGCTGAATGATCTATTAAAAATACTCAAACTCTTGTGATGATACATATGTGATTCGTATTCCTGAACAATTCTGAACTGTACTTACATATACTCTTTGTGCACTTTTATGTATTAAACTTCTACAGCAAATAAATTTGTATTAAACTAAAATACACATAAATTAAACATTCGTATATTTTTTTTGATCATAAACTAATTACAATTCAAAAACATTAATTTACATAACGGATTCATTTTCCCAAATAAAATACATATATACATCCATTAATTTGAAATAAGTCAAAATTAATGCGAGTTTACATTTCATGACTCAAATGCTTGATGCTTGTTTTATTGGCGTTTACTCTATTAATTTTATCTATGATTGGCGCTAAAAAGTTTCATTTCTATTCAACTTTCCAGCGTTGGCAGGCCAATTCTTGTAATATGAAATTTATTTTGTGTATTTTTAATTGGAAAATTTTCTTTATTGAAGTTCCAACATGCAAAGCGAAGAAAGTGAGATAAATTAATAAAACATGAAATAATACTTTGAATATTTGTCTAATATAATATGAAAAGATATTATGTGAAATTTCTTTTTGAATTAAATTTACATATTCTGTCATCCATGTGTGATATTTATAATTAAACATATTGAACTTCAAATTCCAGAATAACAGTGATATACACGGCGGAAATCTGTTGTCTCCTCGTTACAGATTATAAAGATTCGGTTCAATATTTCTTGACGCTAGAAAATAAGCGTTTCAACATCGCATGAAAAGGCACACTCTCTCGATTCTCTGATACTCGGGGTCATTCGAGTGATATTTCCGAACGCAGCATATTTCACTAGCGACCGATAGTGAGTGATAGCGAAAGTGGTCAAATTGTAACTGATTGCAAGTGAAGGTGATTACGAAACTTAATTTTTCGCGAATTTCTTTTCCAGTGTTGAATTATTAAAAATAATCAAAGATTTGAGCTGAGAATGGGTCTGCTCTCTGAAGGAAGCCCCTTGAGCTGGGAAGAGACGAAGAAATTGTCTGATCACGTGCGCAAGCATGGGGTTATTCAGTTTATTAATCTGTACAAGAGACTTAGAGATAGACAGGGAGACGTTCTCAAGTGGGGCGACGAGGTAGTATATGTGATTCCACAAATTGCAGCATATGTACTAAAATCAATTTAATTTACAGTGTTATTCTTGAAATGTCACGTCATCGTAATTGTGCTAACTCATTATCACCTAACCTTAACATTCAATTCATTGCAATGTTAAGGACCTGCGCAGAGTAATGAAAGAAATATACATAGGTATTGAAATTTTAATTTATCAGAAACCGGTTACACTGGAATATATTGTCTGATAGCTTAAGGTCTCAATATTCCTATTCCTAATATTTTCTTGATTACACGCAGGACTTCATATTCGCCATAATACAATCCAATACTATATATTTATTTTTGTATATTTTGCATATTTATTAAAGATTTATACACACAGTATAGTGTTTCGACGCTAATATAATATATATAGAACATGGGAAGCAATGAAAAGAAAAAAAATGGAACCTTCCTATGAAAATCTTTGATTCATTTTCTAGTAATACTGCGATAAATATTTGAATGACTGCCAATAAATATGCTAAATATATAAAGGTTATAAAATAGTGTAATGCTCCCATCCGATTTTTCTGTAATTTTGTAAAATTGTATATTTTCATTCATAGAAATATATTCTGAGAAAAAAAATTGTCATTTGATTCTTATTTTTTTCTTTGTTTTTTAATGTTGGTAAGTTAGAAGATGACAATTTAATGATAATTTTTTGCTTATTTTCTGCTTTAATTAAAAGTCTACAGGAGCGACAAGCTAACTCATTTATTGGATGCATCCAGAAATATGACTGCTCACTGAGTACTCAGTGAGCTCTTATACTTATTTATATTTTTAGATCTAATGGAATACGTCAATCAGATGCAAAAGCTCACTAAACGCTCAGTGAGCAATTATATTTTTGGATGCATCCATTCTTACTTTATTTGCAGTGTAATTACATCTGTACTTTATCATGTTCTATATATTATCTTATAGAAGAAATACAATATTTTTCTATGAAATCTGTTTTGATTTATATTTTATGCTTATTATATTTTTGTGGCTTGTATTTAGCTGTGAAACACATGCTAAGGATTCCACACCTTGTATATTACATGTAACGTTTGTGTCAGCTTTGCCTTAATTGGCTAGATTGATTCTGTCATGTGAATATATTACAATCTTATCGATTATCATAGAGCGAATAGATAGCATTTTCATACTTTAGCTTCATGATTCAGTCCCTAGGCATTATTTTACTTTAGGTTTGTTCGCGTCACAAGTTCCAACATGCTCTTACTACAGCTCCTACTTACTCTATCAAGCACGTTGGAATGAGTAAGAGCTATGGTAGGAGCATATTACAACATATTGGAGCATGCGACGCGAACAAATCTTTTATGTCCATTGAAACATTTATTCATAGTAAGGAGAACAATATACTAAATTTTCAGACAATTTCACCGGGAGCCAAAATCCAGAAGGTGCGGGGGGGGGGGGGGAGTCTTTTTACAATTTTGCTCTTAAAAACATAATAAATAAAACATACTTCTTATTCGCAATGCAAATACATTTTTTTTCAAGACTTGATAAAATAATTATGTGACTCATTTAAAATAAAAAATTTGAAGTAATCCAAAGACATCTTATAAGACATCATAAAGACATCTTAAAATTCATGAGACATTTATTTCAATTATTTCAATTATACTATATGATGTCTTTAAAATGTCTTATGTGTCCATTTATGACATCTTAAGCCGGTTCTACATTAGTTGCAAAATGGTCGCAAGTTTGTTGCAACAGCCAATCTAAAGCTTGTATTTTGAAATCAACGCTTCATATTGATGCAATAAATTTGCGATCGGCTTGCAATGTAGAACCGGCTTTATAGATATTATCCTTAAGACTTGCTTCAGATATTTGTCTAAAAAAAATAATAAAAATTATTGATATGGAAACGCGTTGGCAAGAGGAAGTAGAATTACTTGATAAATTGATATAAATGATATCATACTTAATACATATTTTTAATAACGATCTATAATTGTGATCTATAATTGTGAAATAACAGATAAATCATTATTGGAAATGTGTATTAATAAGTCTATCATTCATATATTGATTTATCAGATAATTCCAATTGCTGCTTCGTATTTTTACTCTTGTCAACGTGTTTCCGGACAGCTACGCATAATTGTGTAATTGTAGAATATTATAATATATAATACCAAATATTAGAATGCCAGATTAATTGACATCCAATATTTTTATAGGTTATGTATTATATATCCCTATAGGCACATAATATTATTTAATATTATATAACATTTTAGGTATATTTTCAGAATATTAAACATAACATTTGAAGAATATTTTATTGAAATTATATAATAAATATTAAATATTAAATAATATTTTTGAAATATTAATGCATGGTTGTATGTCCTTTTCTGATAATATTACATGATTATTAAAAGTAACATTTATTGTTACTGTAATTGAATATTAAAAAGTGTTATAACATTTACTTTAATTTGTAAAACCAGTTCAATTTAAATATATGTTTAGAGACTGAAAATAATTTTGGTGTGCAGAATTGGTTATGTACGTATAATATGTATATGTCGAAACGTTATTTAAGCACATTAAGACGCATCATAGACTGATAAGACATTTTACTGATGGTGAATTCAAACTGCACTAATATAAAAATAATTAATATTAATAAATATTTTAATAATAAAATATTTTAAAATATTTTAATTAAAGGAAATGTACTAAGGATATTTATACAAATGGACATATCCATACAATATTCTCTTTTAATGTTACTCTCGTAACATTAAAAAATATACAATATTCTCAAAATATTATAATAATTTATTTTAATTTTTTTTAATACAAGAATAAAAATTAAGATTTCTTCAATTCAAAATATAATACAATAACTGTTCAAAGGTAATAGGAATCTGCGCTGTATTTCGTACACTAATAATTGATATAAATATTTAAATATATAAATATATATAAATAAAAAAAATATATTTATTAGGTATACAACTTTGCTTCCGCCATTTTCCTATAGATGGCTTTAGCGGTAAGTGGTGGTCGAAATAAATAGATCATAGACGTCATACAATAAACTTGGGCATCTGTCAACATAACCCCACAGAAACATTAGTCGATTTGTGTCTGCATCATAAAGTTATTCTCGATTGAAAATGTCAGTTTACGAGCCAAATTCTCGTCATTTGCGGGAGGTTTTAATTTTTTGCTTCAATTTGAAGAAATCTGCGGCTGAGGCTCATCGAATGCTCTCAAATACTTAGTGAGGCCGCTATTAGTGAAAGAACATGTCGTGAGTGATTTCAACGCTTCAAGAACAGTGATTTTGACGTCCAAGGTCATCTCTGTATTTGGTGGGACCAGCTCGGCGTAGTGTATTATGAATATATACATACAATATATGTTAAAACCGACTGAAACAATCACAGGCGATCGGTATCGAACGCAATTGATGCGTTTGAGCCGAGCATTGAAAGACAAACGGCCGCAATATAACGAGAGACACGATAAAGTGATTTTGCAGCATGACAATGCTCGACC
>NW_012130106.1:1977550-1992968 GCF_000143395.1 Atta cephalotes | reverse complement strand
GTACACCTAATCTATATCTATTTATATATTTATATCAATTGTTAGCGCACAAAGTACAATATAAATAATACTATTTTTTCAATTTAAAATACATATTCAAAAAAAAAAGTTATTTGAAATGCGACCGACCCCTGATTTTTTTATGCTGATATTTTATTTCTTCTAAAAAATAATATGATGTCATATGAGACATTTTTGACATTTTTTAGTTGCGACATTTTTGAAGTTGCGAAGACAGAGCCGGGATCTTTTCAAATTGATTCTTGGAAAATTATAATAAAATCATGTATACCTCTACCGCACTATAGTACATATCGGGTGAGATATTGGAATGAATTTTTATTTTGCCTTTTTTTTTTTAAATTCTTTTGTGCGAGCTTTCAAAAATTTTAAATGACTTTTTCTTGATTATGAATATCACGATTAAAATATTATTCATGCAGTATTTTAGCCGTCATCTTAGATAAAGAAATTTGTTTCTGATTAGTCTCCTTAGTCAATAAAGTGAAAATTCAGATAAGACTAATAAGAGTCAAACGCTTTACTGTAAGTATAAAGAATTAGGAGATGCAGATAATATTCAGATGTTGATGGTTATCTTCATTTATTTCATCGAACGTTTTGGTTTAATTTGGTATCATCTTCAGTGAATACAGTAATAAAAAATTCTTCATTGAAAGTTAATCACTTGCAGATTCGGGGAAATGCAGCAATCAATACACTACATAAATTTGCTATTATAAGACAACAAGAAAAAAATTAAACAATAAAACCGTGTGACTCATCTCAATAAGTAACGAAAACCGAAGCTCAGAAACATTGATTTACAATTTTAAGATTAAATACGAAAGTTATAATAATCAAATATATGTCATTCCTCTAAGTATAAAATAGTGTCTATTCGTCGTGACGTGTCGTTTAAAATTACAATAAATGTTACAATGTAACAAGGAGACTAACAAACAAGTATTGAAAATAAATACAACTAAGAATGTCAACCAATAAAATAAAGTTCCAATATCAATTTTGTTTAAACTCCAATAAGGAGGCATATGAGTGGTGCAACCATCTCCATATCCGTTCTTAAGTTAAGTTCATTCTTCTTCTATATAGATATGAGACATTTCGGAATTCAAACGTTTATTTTAGTCTCTTTAGTCTTTCCTGTGCACGCTCAATTAAAAATACAAATTATCTTCTTATATAATTTATATTATAGCAGAGACAAGATTAATCTGGGCTAATGAGAGTCAATGCGGAAGGAGGTGCTCAATAAGATTTTTAATAAATAAAATTGTTACTCTATTTAATTCTTTTTTATTTAAAGTCTTGAGAACTCATTGAATGTTTCGACTCTCTTTGGAGTCTTCTTTAATATTCTATATTGGATTTCACGAATGGACAAGATAGAGTCACTCATAGCCAACATTTTAGTGGAATCTGTTTAAATTCATTCTTGAGAAACTTAAATTTAATCAAATAAGTAGCGAATAATCTCCATGATCGCCAAATCATGAAGCATTGAATGCTATTAATATTCACAATTCAATACATTTTATGTGGAACTGATTGAATTCCATCTAATCCATTCGGAATGATGAATAGGTCTAATGAGCGTTTAAATTGTTAAAGATCAGATTGAGGGAAAATAATTAATCATAATAAATATAAAATATCAAGACAATAAATGCGGTATAAGTTGCTGATTTTAACATACAATATAACACAAAATTTTTTATTATAATAATGCACTTACATATTTCGACTCATTTTTGAGCCCCTTTCAGAAACATAAATCACCTTTATAAATACAATATATATGTAATAATTAACTTGTCATAATGAGCTCCCTCCACTACACAAAAAAAATCCTATATCAAAATTAAAATTATTCTTTTCTTTTTAACATTTATCTGTATTTAATTCTGGATTTTAATATAGGATTTTTTTGTCACTATTTGAATAAAGAAGACATCTATAAATGGAGTCATCAAATGGAGTAACAATTTTACTTGTTAAAAATTTTATTGCGCACTCTTTCTGCGTTGACTCTTATTAGTTTTGATTCTGATTAATTTTATTTTTGTTATTTTAAAGAGAGAGAGTCCTTGATTAACATTTATTATAGAGAATGTTTTGTGATACAAAATTTATATCTTTTTTTCATTCTTTTTATGTAAACATAAAAAAATTTTGAAATTTAAAACAACTAGACGTGGACGATAATTCTCTTTTCTCAGAATATTCTACGTATGAAAATATACAAATTTACAAAATTACAGGAAAATCGGGGAAGAGAGTGTTGACTACCTATTTATCTTTGTATATTTCGTTATTTTTGTTACCATTATCGCGTAATCGACGCGATAATAAATTATTGTATTTTTCGTCATATCCTTAAAATTTTTTTCGAATTATTATGTTGGCGATCTTGCTGCGTGCAGGATAGATTTGTGATGGCACGGCCATGTGATCACTGTCCAAACGTTTCCCGCGATATGATTGCTTCGAGGGTAGTTGGTCGAGAAAAATGAGATTTTCCTTGCTTTCCAAATTTTACTTAAACAGACCTCAAATGCGGGCGAACGTGTTTTACAGTAGATGCGGAAAGGATCTCAACGGTGCGGTAGCGCGATAAAAAACTATTCAACACGAGACGAAACACGTGCTGTCGACGAGACAGTTAGAGCGGCTACGATGATCTAAGTGTTGTTGATCAATTACGCACGCATGCGTCGCTTAACAATCGACATCTCGTAGATTAATCGATTCTTTATCGAGTGATGTGACTAGACGCCGTAAATGATATGAGTACCGAACACGCCGCCCGTCTTGAAAGGGTTAACTTTCAATGTGACATACAAGCATGAACTCGTTAGCGTAACATAAAATGCGAATTGCTCTGATGCGATTCAACATCGCATCTAGTCATTGCACTGAAAATCAACAAGGATTAACATCTAAGTACGCAAACTGAAAAACAATATAATAAATCATTCTTATTCAAAGGTAAAGAGAAACTTGCGCGAGATATAATATAATTAGAAGGTAACAGTTGAAGACACTTAAACTTAAATGTTTAGTAAAGTATGGACTTCGATTGGTAATATTGATAGCTTAGACAGTGGCCTCACGTAGGAACTCTTGGCAGTTTTTACAGTTGCGGTGTACGCGAAGTCGTCGGGATCTGGATAAACCTCCTGGACCCGCCCTATTGCCCACTGAAGTGGGGCTAGGTTCGGCTGCTTTATGAACACAAGTTGATTAGTTGATAGCTGAGTTCCCTTGTTAGCCATCTATTTGGTTCGTGTTTGTAGAGAGTGACATTCATTATTCCACCTGTGCCAAAAATGCTGCCGAGTTTACACTACGCATTGCCATCGTAGCAGCCTATTTTCATTGACGTCGCTCAAGTCAACACAAGGAAGACCAAAGTCATGCCAACCAAGAAATGTCCCGGACTTAAGTACGCTAGGTCGTTAGAGTCTGCGCTTAACGGTAAGAAGGATCGCGAATTGAGGATCGCCTCTATTTCACAGAGGATCGTTTGCATTTCCTCAAAAATCAAATGAGCCTTGCCCACGATCCGAGTCATATGATATTTGAGATTTTATGGCTGTCTCCCACAAACCTCCAAAATGGATTGCATTAGACGAGATGAAGCTCCATGAAATTTCCAACTCACGCAGAAAATCCTTAATCTCGGACTGGATTTGTTGATCATTATATATGTCGTATAATTCTTGAATTTGTGAGCGTCTACGAAGGTGGTCCCGTTATCCGAATACATGTATCCGAATACGTGGATCTACCCTTACGCGAAATGAATTGCTTAAAAGCAGCAATAAAGGTTTTGGACATTAAGATCACACCAATTCTAAGTGGATCGCCTTCGTGGCAAAGCATACAAAAAGCGAAACGTACGCATGTGACTCCGCATGTTTCGATGCTTTCCTTCACAAGAATGGACCGGCATAGTCTACACCGCAGCGAGAGAAAGATCTAGAGACGTTAACTCGGCTGGTCGGTAATGATCCCATTAAGGCTTCTGATTGATTAGGTTTAGCCTTATAACATTTTTGTATTATTCCACGCATGGTGGATCGCGACTATAATAATAGTGACTAAAAGCGCTGGCGCACGAAAGCCATCGTGGCTTGCAAACCCACGTGTAAGTTTCGTGTGTGTTCACGCTCTATAATATGCTGAGTTAATATGTGTTTGCGTGGCAGGAAAATTGGATGGCACGCATTGAACGCGAGATTTGAATTTTTCAGTCTCCCGCCAACTCGCTTTAGTCCGCTTTCATCTAAGAAAGGAGATAGCGATAAAATCTTACTAGAAGTGTTTACAATTTCGTTCTTGACTAACGCTTGATATTCGCATAGAACGCTCGCTGTTGCACCGTTTTGCAAATACAATTTAAAGCGGTAGATGTTTCAACGGGGGACACGAAATCAGATATCGCGTGTACCCGGTGCGCCTTGAATAATCTCAAACAATACGCTATGATGTGGCATTTATTTAAATTGGAATACTTATTTAGCAATCGACGATGCAAGAATGGGAAATGGAAGCGGCTATGCGGATTTTCCTTTGTTCGGGAAGATCATTGTCTAAACGCGTGAAGACATTGGGCGGCTAGTGTCTTTCATCTCATTTTAGAAATTCGGAGCCATTCCACCATCTCTCAGCATTGCTCAAGTCGCAAGGATTTAGCCCTCGCGACAATATATTGGCAGAGTTGTCGGAGAATGCGACATGACGTCAGTGTTTGACTTCTGTTAGGCGCTGAATTTCACCCATCCTACTTTGCCACAAAAACTGACCACCGCCGCGAGGGGGAAGTTATCCATTTTAACGCGATCATTGAGTCCGAAAAAAAAACCAAAGATAAGTCGGGCATTTCGAGAGTTCCAAGGATTCTCTAACCTTGTTGATTAAACGCGCCAATAGTAAGGCGGCTGATAACTCTAAGTAACGAGACGGTCTTGAGTGGCGCGATACGAGACTGAGCACAGTAACTCGAAGATGATCGTTGAAACCGAACTTGAAGATATATGCAAGCTCCGAACGCGCGCTAGCTGGCGTCGCAAAATCTGTGCACTTCCACGATTGATGAGCATTGAGTTTAATGCATCGAGGAATTCTTAGTTGATTTAAATCATTCATCTGTGTTCTGAAACCAACGAGTGTGGATGTCCTGAGGAACGGACTCGTCCCATTGGATAGCCAATTGCCACAAATGAATTTTGCGATTACAATGGATCCAGAAGGCCCAAAGGATCGAATAATTTAGCGACCTCGGAAAGTATGATCTATTTTGATACAACGTGGGCTTCTGTCTCAAGTTTGCAGAGAAATTGGAACGTATTCTGGCACTGATTCCATTGCATGCCTGAATATACGAGGTCACAGCATTATCTCTGATCACAGCATTATATCTGATAATGATTGGCACACGGTCACGATTGTCTATTTCCAATAGTTCAAGGTAGTTCGAGACCCATTTGCTTAACTCGAATGCTCCTAATTTTAACAACTGAGTGGTTTCATCGCGAATTAGTTTTAATTCATCGACTGTATCCGCTTCGGTGAACATGTCATCGACATAAAAATCCCGAAGAACGTATGCTGAACCGCGAGTGAATTGATGAGCGTGCTGGCTCAGTCAAATCAACATGCTGCTTAAGGCATCTGGTGGTGCAGAAGCTGTACCGTAAGTGACGGTAGTGAGTTCGTACGTATCGATATTAGCAGAGAGATCGTCTCGTCAGAGAATTCTCTGCAGGTGCGTCTGGGACGGATGCACTAAAATCTGCTGATACATTTTTATGATGTCAGCAGTGATGACATAAACGAAAAAACGGAAGCGCATCAAAATTGAAATCAAATCTTGTTGAATGATCGGTCCCACTAGAAGCGCGTATCGTTTAATGATACGCCGGAACTGCTGCGGCAAGATGCATCAAATACAATATGGATTTTCGATGTTTGCTCGACCGTTTTGAAGACGCAATGGTGGGGAAGATAAAACGATATTAGTTCTTCCGCTCTAGGCGTCGCATATGTTCCAGCGATGAATATTCGTCAAGAAACGCCGCGTATTTAATTTTAGGATCGCGCTTGAAATGTCTCTAGATGCCTCTCAATCGCTTGAGAGCTGCCTCACGCGAATCGCCAATGTCATTTAACATTTGCTCTCTGATTGGAAGCTTGACTGTATATCTACTCTGAGAATTTTGAGATACGTTGTCTAAAAGTGAATATTTTCCTCCATTGTGTAATTGTTCGATTGCGCAGATATGTCGTTCATTTGCCAGGCACGACTGACGTTTGTATAATTCCGCATTGGTTACGGACGTATGAAACGAGTGAATCTTTGAGGCGATCGATATAGTGCCCAAACGAAACTATCGCCAAAATCCAGCCCAGTTGTGTTTTCTGGTTGGGTGCTTGTCTGAAGACTTGATTTGATCAATGCATATCAAATTCTAAAACAACTCCGCTCCGATTAAAAGATCAATATCCGATATGTGAAATCGTGAGTCAGCCAAATGAATGTTGCGCGAAAAATCAAATTTGTCTCGCCCCGAAGAAACCGCCGGAATTTTATCAGTAATCTGATCAGTCACGATTCGATAGCCGCCTTGAGTGTACGAGTCAAGTCGCGATTGTAATTTGATTCTAACCACGTGATTGGATGAAGTTACCGTGCCGTTGATGTCGGAATTCGAGACATTTAATGAACGCGTTTCTAAACCGAGAGCTTCCACAAATTTCTTGGATATGAAGTTCGCTTGCGATCTGCAATCCAATAAAGCTTGACACGCCCTGCGCGAGCGATCGCTGTCGTAGACGAACACAAAACAACGCAGTCGAAAGCATGACTTGTTTGCTATTAAATGATTCTGAAGCATGAATCGCTATACCGGATGGGGGAGGAGTTGTCTTAGATGCAACTTCCTTATCGGTATTGTTAGTCGATGGGTCCGCGGCTGAGGACATATGGAGCAGCGTATTATGCTTTGCCTGGCAGATCTTGCATTGACCGGAAGTGCTTGATGAGAAGAGGAGCGCAAGCAATTGATGCAAAGTTTGCGACTGCGAATTTCCGCGGCCCTTTGCGATATTAGAAGTGCCATGAAGTTTTTGCAATAATAAATGACGTGATCGCCTTAAGTGGCATTTAGATTTAACGATAGCCGCGTACGACGATGACCGCTTAACATTTGACTGCGATTTTGCCTCGATCTTCTTTGCGGAAGTGATGCTAATCCTTGTGCTAATCTCGAGCACCTGACATGATGAGCGATAAAATCTAACAGTTTAAGCGGCAGCTCGTTGCCCGTTAAAGAGTTTCCCACTCGCGTAACGTGAGTGAATCAAGTTTAGAGGTTAGAATGAGGACGAAAAGATCGTCCCAATGCGTCATGGGGCGCTTCAATGCTTGAAGGGCATGCAAATCGCCGTTTCACGTCAGAGATTCTTCTGAGATCGATTGAATTTTTCTTTACCACAGCCGGCTTCCATTATAGCCTTGACGTGAGTTTGAACAATCACGCGCTTGTTATCATATCGGTCCCTGAGAATTGATCACATGTCGTAATTAGCGTCCGACAATTTGCATCGCCCGATACTAGAAATCTTTGCGAGCAAGATGTTTGGATAACTGAATTGAATGTATCGAAAAACGGGAACTATTCATCATATTTGCTGGAAAATGTTGGTAAATTTAACTTAGGCAACCGAATATGCGTACTATGATTCTGAGTCACGAACCCTTGAAGACGGAGAAAAGATGGACGTTCGTAATGTCGGCGAAGGGGAAATGAGCTCGCGGATCTTAGCGGATAATGCATAGAACGCTTCCTCGAAACCGTCTCGATCGCAGTCTTCGGATTCATCTAATGATTCTAGACGCGATTGCATTTCGTTATATTCCGCTCAATAGTGTTTCGCCTTCCGCTCTTCGAGATGAGTCACTATTGATGGGCTAATGACAGCGATTGATTCTACATAAGTTTTGATAAATTCTGATGCCTTTATGGTCGCGCGCTATTGCTTAAGTATCGTCGCTTCTGATTGGTCGACTATCTTGAATAAATATTGAGCCATCTTGAGCAAATACGAACGCGTGTACGCAACGGACGCGGCGAAGGGAACTTGGTTGGCAACGGAGACAATGGTCTTTCTTACCTTGTTATGCACGCAATTAATCCTAGAAGGGGATGCGATAGATGCTAGATGCCTTCCAATCGAACGTTGTTGGACGGAAACGTTCCTCTCGCAGATGCTGCGTCGTTATGGGCTTCCATTGCACGTCGTCTGGATTGGGCCTTGTTTTCCGCCATTGACAAGATTCCGCTCGCAAAATGTTGATACTGCATCAGGATGATGTAATATGAGCCGGGCTGTGTCTTTGATGCTTAAACGCGGGCTGCCTTACGGCTGCTGCTTTTATTGAAGTGTGTGCTGCCGCTGGTGCGACGCTAGTCTCGTCTCGATGAGATAACTTGCCTGACTGCCAAATTGCTGCTCATCACTTCACTGAGGCCAAATACTTGACAGAATTCGGCTCGAAGGATCAAAGAAATGTTGGCGATCTTGTTGCAGAATAGATTTGTGGTGGCACGACTATGCGATCATAGCGTCCAAGTATTTCCCGCAGTATGATTGCTTCGAGGGCACTTGGTCGAGAAAGATGAAATTTTCTCTGCTTTCTAAATTTTATTTAAACAGACCTCAAACCCCTGTGGACGAACATGTTTTACAATAGAAAGGATCTCAACGGTGTGGTAGCGCGATAAAAAAACTATTCAACACGAGGCGAAATACGTGCTGTCGAAACAGTTAGAACAGCCATGATGATCTGAGAGTTGCTGATCGATTACGCGCGACGCATGCTTCGCTTAACCGACATCTTGTGACTTGATCGATTCTTTATCGGGCGATGTGATTAGACGCCGTAAATGATATGGGTACCAAATATATCAGGACATAAATATTTATTTTATTGTTTTAAACTTCTTCTTTCAGCATTATGTAGGATGGAATGGTATAATTTCGAATATGGTATTATCTAAATTTCTTGGACTAAAATCCAACCAAAAAGAGTTGAAATACTGCCATTATTAAAAAAGTAAAAAATTTTTCATTTATATTTTTTCAAATTTATTTGTTTCTAAAATGAACAACGTAAAAATTATCCCTTTAATTTTTAATGTTTTCATATTACTATTATTATTCCTATTATACTAAAAAGTAATTTTACAAAAGAAAGGGAGATGTCTGAAACATGTATGGATATATTTCATATATGATTATGTGTTTATGAATATGTATATTTATATACATAAAACATTTTTTACCGGGAAATGAAAACATTTGCATTCTTGAATAAGAAGATAGACTCTTTTTTTGAAATAAGATTTCACATTTTTAGAGTGAAATTCGTTTAAAAAAAGAGTGAGTTTTTTCCTTTGGAGTGAACTCTTACTAAAAAAAAGAAAAATCTGTCATTTTTATTCAAGAATATGAATATTTTCAATAAAATTGGAAATAAGACCGTTTATGTTATTGTAGATACATTACTTTAAATACGAAGCGCTACTACGATCTGAATGTTAAGATATTGAATCGTTATATATATTCATTTTAAATGAATTAATTTCAGAAATTATAATTGCGTGCCGATATGGTTGTCGGACTTTCAATGCAATCAATCTGAAATATTAATAATTCTCTCAAATTTCCCAAATTTAAAAAATGTAATAAATTTATTGCGAAAAATATTGCTCGAATCCGGATCTCTTGCATTCTGTGCGAGCGTTCTAAGCCTTTAGATTACCGAGACCTTAGTAATATTCCTCTCAAAAATCAAACAAAATAAGTAAGTTTATTACAGTTGTTTACAATACATTTACGTACAATAACATAAAACAAAGATGAATCAAACCACGATTACTGATTATTGGGTATTTCTTACAAGGAAAGGGACCTAATTGTCCCCTTCCGATCTTAATAAGTTTTTATATGTTATTCTCCAGACAAAAATAAAAGACATATTTTTTTATACGTGTCCACTTTTATTTTAAGGAGTGAAATATCCCTTAAAAGAATATCAGTTTTTTTTTCTCTTGAAACTAATACGTTGAAACTATAAGAGATAAGAAAAAATGTTTGAAATGAAAGTAGTATGGTTTCAAGATATAATAAAAAGAATATAATTTTTGCATTGAATATAATAAAAAAAAGAAAAACATTGTTTACTTTTTTATTATATTATTATATAATTAAATTTAAAAAATTAACTTTTTTCTCATTTTATTATAATATATTAGGTGTTTGGATTAATTCTCACTATTTTTTTGCTGCAAACGTGTTTATTCTTCAAAAAAGTACCTGATATTTTATTTCACAATATTGTTCATCGAAAGCTGTAATATTTTCTCACTTTTCGGATAACAAATGGATTCCGCGAAAAATTCATGTTCTTTTGAGGCGATTCAGTTATCGAGCTACTTTTTTACAGCTTCGAAATAACTGAAGTGCTGCTCAGAAAGACTATGCTGCTTCGACCGAAACAAATGATAATCTGAAGGAGCAATGTCTGGTGAATAGGGTGGGGTAAGACATTCAAGCCTCCAAGATTTTCTTCACTGGTTCTGCAATATATGATTTAGTGTTGTCACGTGTTGTGAAGAAGAATAATTTTGTCTTTTGGCGTATTGCGAGCGTTTTTCTTTGCTCGATTCAAATTGAGTAATTGATGTTAGTATTGTTCAGCATTGATACTCGGTTGCAACAGTTCATAATACACTGTACTGATTTGATTCCACCAAATGCACAGCATGATCTTCTTTCCATCTTTGAATATCCTGTTTTGACATTGATGTTGATGATTCGCCAGGACGCATGATTTCTTGCGCTTAGGATTATCGTAATAAATCCCTTTTTCATCATCAATTACAATTCGATGCAAAAACAACTTCTATTTTGTCTTTGAAGCAGCATTTCACAAATAGCTAAACGTTTTGCAATATTTCTCTCAATTTATGTGAAATCTAGTTTCCTAGTTTCTGGATCATTCCCATTGCTTTTAAATGTTTGCTAATGATTGACTCATTGACATTTAATGTTTCCAACTCTTTGAGCATCTGACATGAATCTTCTTGAAGTAATGCCTCCAATTCTCCATCTTCAAACTTTTTCGGCTGACCAGGGCGCTCTTTGTCATTCACGTCAAAATCATTGTTTTGTTTTTCTAAATCAATATCTGCAAGTTGTTTCAGATAGAGCGTGCTCTCTATAAGCCTCCAAACAATGACTTTCAGCAGCAGCTTTTTGAGATTAAAACAGAAAAGTGCTTCCCGCAAATGCTCTTTTTTGATACGAAATCTAACATTTTTAATGCGATAAAAAATTGTTCTTTGCATCCGATCAAATGTTTTATATTGATTATTAACCCTAGTATGATATTGTTATTTCTGGTTACCTTTCTTATAACCTTGGCTACTAGGGTTTATGAAATCCTGCAATTTTGTCACACTATCTCTGAACTGAATACATATTTTTTAGCTCAAAACGTGTAAAATTTATACCTTGAAGTTGGACAAAGACAGATAAATATGAATCAAATAAATAATATTTTATTTTCAATTAAGGGGATGCTGGAGTAACGGCCGAACTTGATCGAGTCGATAAAATCGATTTTGTATCGCTCTCTGAAAGTTCAGGCTCTCAAGCACTGTGTGTTGTGAGCACTCATGTTTCCAGCTATTTTCAGTCGCTCCGTTTGCTCATATATTGTGTGTGAACATTTAGACAGAAAGCAGTATAGGAAAAAGTTCAAAATGACTATAACGTTCGTAAGGATGCATTCGTCGTAATGTATTGATTCGTCTTGAATGTATTGATTTCTTTATTCGGAAATCTCGTACAAATCTTAACTTAAGTGATTTTTATCCTCGCCACAATCATCCTGCCAAGTCGACTATTCGATGTTTAGTGGTCAAATTCGAATCAACCGGTTCGATAAATAATCAGCCAACACCAGTACGCCGAAACGCAAGGTCTGCTGAAAATATCGCTGCTGTGCGTGAGAGTGTACGGGAAAATCCGAGGCGGTCAATTTCTCGTCGTTCACAAGAATTTGGCCTTTCTGCGACTTCAACTTAGCGAATTTTGCGTCGGGACTTGGGTCTGCACCCCTATAAAATTCAACTGACCTAGGAACTGAAGGTAAACGACCATAGACAACGCCCTGTGGTCGCTGAGTTCTGGAGCAGTTGGAAGTTAATCCAAATTTCGCCAAGCAAATCATCTTTAGCGATGAGGCCCATTTTTGAATGAATGGATATGTAAACAAGCAAAATTGTCGAATTTGGGACGATATCAATCCATGCGAAATACATCAGCTCCAAATGCATCCCGAGAAAGTCACTGTTTGTTGCGGATTTTGGTCTGGCGGAATCATCGGTCCGTACTTCTTCCAAAACGAAGCGGACATTGCCATAATCATTAACGGCGAGCGCTATTAACAGATCGATGATAAGCAACTTCTTGTGGCCTAAAATGGATGATATGGATACCGATAACATGTGGTTCTAACAGGATAGCGCTACGTGCCACACACCGCATGCCACGATGGACATTCTGCACGAGCGATTTGAGGGCATAGTTATCTCGCGCGGCGGCGACGTAAACTGGCCACCGAAATCGTGCGATTTAACGCCTTTAGACTTCTTTCTTTGCGGCTATCTTAAATCGCAGGTCTATACGAATAAACGATTGATACTCTCAAAGTCAACATAATAAACGCCAGCAAATTCAGCTTTATGCGAGAAAATCAGCGAAAATTGGACCGCCTGAATACATGTTACCAAGCGAAGTCGCGGCGGACATTTGAGCGACGTTATATTCCATACTTAATAAAATATTCTTTCAAATAAAAAAAAAATTGAGTGGATATCTCACAACTTTTTATTTACATTTAAAAATCGAGCGTCCTTATTGAAAGACCCTTTATATGCTTTGTTATACATGTATTTAAATTTTATATACAATATATACATGTATATGTACTTAGATTTTCAAATATATATAATATTTTTGAGACTTTCACGGGTACTTTTTATATAAAGATTATGCGTTTGCGGGTTTCCTCCGTGTCCAGATTTATTCTTGAAATGCCAACGTTTCGTGAACCTTGCAGTCACTTCATCAGAGCGAGAAATAGCCTGAGTTGTTCCTTCGGGTCGTTCCTTTTATATTAGGCTTGTTGGAGTGGTGGAGAGGGGGGGAAGAAGAGAATGTGGATAGGGAGGGGAAGGAGAGAGGTGAGAGAAATTGTTAGTCTTCAATAACCGGGAGAATGGTTTTTCATATTTTATTTATATTGTAGCCATTATCTCTATTTAGATTATTAGAGTGTTTTTGTATCTCTATGGCTGCTCTATACTTTTTTTGGAAAGTATGATGTAATGTTAGTTATTGTGATCATTTTGTCAAATATTTGATGTCTTGTTTCGATGTTGTGTTCTGATTGCGTGACGTATTTTAGCCTGATATCACGTTGGTGTTCTTTTATCTGTAGCTTGAACATTCTCCCAGTTTCTCCAATGTACTTAACCGCAAGAACGAGGTATTTTGTTCTCGGATATTGTATTTGTTTAATATCCAATCTAATCTGTTGTTCCTTTGACATATGGGAGAATGGATAGGATCCTTTCGTCTGGTTGTGTGTCAAAGACTGTTGCTTATTTGCATGTTTGCATGTTGTTGATTGTTTGATTATGTCTTTTTTGTCATATCCGTTTTTCTGTAAGGCTAGATTTAAATAGTTGAGTTCTCTCTGTAGAGAGAACTCTTTGTCAGAGATGATGAAAGCTCTACGTACAAGCAAGTTGATTGCAGACTGTTTTTGTACTGGGTAGTGGTACGACTTGGCATGTAGGTATCTATTTGTGTGTTGATTTTCTGTACACTTGATGGCCTAAGGTACCGTCAGTTTTCTTAGAGATAAGAACATCTAGGAAGAGGTTCCTGTTTTCCTCTATGTCTACAGTGAGTATTTCGATGTTGATTGTTGAGGAAAATAAGGAATTTACGGAGTTTGACTCTGCCCTGTCTCCATATCACGAATGTGTCGTCTACCAGAGCCAAACTTTTGGTTTTTTGAGTGTTTTTCTGAGAGTCTCTTTCTCAAAATGCTCCATGAAGATGTTGGCGATTATAGGAGAAATAGGAGAGCTCATTGCCGTTCCTTGTTCATAAAATTGATTGTTATAGGAAAAGTTGGTGGTTAAGTGGTTATTAAATAATGCTCTATTAGTGGAATGAAGACGGAGTGAACTTCATGTGAGGCCTTTGTTATATTTAATGTGTCTTTTATTGGGACTTGTGTGAAAAGGGATTCTAAATCGAAACTTACAAATAGTGGGATGTAGTTGGATTTTTTGGATCTTTTGTATGAAATCTGTTGAATTAGTTGAGTGTGATTCGGATTTTCCAGTGAGGGGTTGTAGTGTTTGCTAGGAAGCAGGCTAAGTTGTATGTCGGGGAGTGTATGGCGCTGACAATCGGTCTGAGGGATGTTTGGTTTGTGTACTTTTGGTAGTCCATATAGTCTTAGTAAGAGATTTTAGATTTTAATGTTGATTTGATTTTACTGAAAATGTTGCTTTTTTGCACCAGGATCTTGTACATAGAGCCTTATTTTCTTCAACAATCAACATCCAAATATCCACTATAGACATAGAAAACGAAAAACTCTTCTTCCTACCTGTTCTCTAAGAAAACAGTAGGTCATCAAGTGTACAGAAAACACATACAGATAGACATCTACATTCCGAGTCGCATCATCCAGCACCAAAACAGTCTGCAATCAACTCACTTGTACATAGAGCTTTCACCATCTCTGACAAAGAACATCTACAGACAGATCTCAACCATTTAAAACTAGTTTTACAGAAAAACGGACATGACACAAAAGACATAATTGAAACAATCAATAAACATGCAAACAAGATAACGATCTTTGACACACAAACGAAAGGATTCTATTCATTCTCTCATATGTCAAAGGAATAATAGATCGGATTGGCAGGATATAAACAACATAATATCCGAACTATTTTTAAATCACCCAAAAAGATAAAACAAATTTTAAGAAATCCTAAAGAGCAAAGATTCCATTCAGCTTCGCAGGAGTATATAAAATATCTTGTTTCTGCGGGCAATACACACACACACACACACACACACACACACACACACACACATATATATATATATATATATATATATATATATATACACACGAGAGTAGTACGTACTAACCGTAAACGTAAAACGTAAAACGAAACGAACGTAACGTAGTAGTACGTACGTAACGAAACCGTAACTAACCGTAACG
>NW_012130106.1:1943225-1977530 GCF_000143395.1 Atta cephalotes | reverse complement strand
TTAAAACTTAAAACGTAAACTAACGAACAAGAACTACTACTTACTACTACGCGTACGAGAGTATAATAATATTATTCTTCGTCGTCGACGACGACACACACACACACACACACACACACACACACACACACATATATATATATATATATATATATATATATATATACACACTGGAGAATGGTCAACCTACGAATAAAAGAACACGAACGTGATGTCAGGCTAAAACACGTCACGCAATTAGCATTATCAGAACATAACATCGAAACAGGACATCAAATACTGTTTGACAAAACGACCACAATAACCAACATTATATCATACTTTCCAAAAAAATATAGAGAAGTCATAAATATACAAAAACATCCTAACAATCTAAATAGAGATAATGGCTACAACATAAATAAAATATGGAAAGCTATTCTCCCGGTTATTGATGATTGACCACAATTTTTCCCACCTCTTTCCCCTTCTCCTCCTCACAATTCTCTTCTTTCCTCTCACCACTCCAACAAGTAGCGTAATATAAAAGGAACGGCTCGGAGGAACAGCTCAGTATAAGGCTGCTCCTTGCTCTGATATAGTGGACTGCAAGGTTCTTGGCATTTCAAGAATGGATCTGGACACAGAGGAAACCCGCGAAACACATAATCTTTATATAATTTTAATTTTTTTCTTCAAAGATATTCTTATTATAGGTCTTATCCCAACCCAAATAATGGCAGCTTTAATTTTTTCTATTAAAAATTATTCTAAGAAAGAATACGAGCCTACTGCCCATTCTTTGCTTTATAAGGAATCTTAGTTTGATTTGTTATACGGATTTAAAAATTATTATCCTCGAAAAAACTAATGTACCGAATAAGAAATTAAATAAGTTATTACCCAGATTCTCAGATTCTTAACTAACCAAGTTAAATTCTAGAAAATTAAAAAGTAAAACCCAAGTGATATTATCTTTGTTATTTATTTAACTCTAATAATATGCATCATTTGTATAAAAGATTTGATATTAACAATTAGCGCTAAATTACCATTACGCAAAATTTTATATCGTTTATATAAATTATATATATCATTCATATAAAAGATTTAGAATTAACAATTGACGCCAAATTAAGTTTCATACCAAATTAAGTAAATATTATATTAATTTTAATGACATGTATCATTCGTATAAAAGATTTGATTGATATGAACAATTGACAACTATCCCATATTAAACTAAATAAAGAATCCATAATTGCGATACCTTGTCCATTCAAGTGTTACTACAAGAAGTTAAAGATTTAAACACTTCGGCTAAATTGAATAATAAAAACTAAAACAATTCGAAAATTATAATAATTAAAAAAAATTATAAATAATAATAATTTTAATGTAATAATGAATTTAATCTGAATGTTTTTTTTACGCTGAATGAAAATAAAATTTACTGTTTTTTTTTTGTAACACAAATCTTACGAATCGAAGTTTATTTATCTTATTGTTAGATTTAAACATAATAGCTCGCACAGTTTTCGTAACTTATGAATGTTTAATCCAATCAAATATATACTTATGCTGGATATTTTTACATTCATGACAATGTTTCTCATTTTTCTTCTTTTAAATATTACATTTATGTTTTTAGTACTATGTTACACCGTAATCTACGGTAAGTGTTTACTTCTCTAATTTTTTATGATAACTTGAATGGAATTTGAATGGATTTCCGAAAATCTAAAGTCTCCGATTTTCTTGATATGCAATTGTATTTTGGTGCACTGATTACGAATATGATCATGAAAATTATCTACAAAAGTAGACCGAAATGATTAGCGATCTTTTCTATGGCATCTCATGGGATGGAGTTAATTGATTATCGAGTGACACTACCAACAACTCCGTCATCCCACCGTTTGGCTCGTGAAAGATTGTAGACGCAAAATTCCATGATAAAATGACAAAGTCATTTTCAAGGTTAAATATTAAACTATTTCTTTTTATTTTTTCACATTTAACATTGATCGACTCTCATCTCATTGGACGACTTTCCACATGAAGCAACTCTCACCCCATCTCCCTTTCCCCTTTTTTTATACATAGAGAAAATCTTCTAACTCTCCAAAGAGGATTATCCCATCGTGAAGAGGAAGACATCCCCAGGTTTGGTCTGACCTGGAGGAGGGATTCAAGGATTCACAGTGTGTTTCCCGGAAGGGAGCGTCAAGACTATCGCATACCCGTTAAAAATCCCACGACTGCCTACTCTAGATCTTAATCGGGGAGGAGGCCGGGAATCACTAGTGGTATGCTTCCGACCTTCCTTAGATCTAGGAGCCCTCCGGGTTCTATTATTTTTCATGGCCGATTTTGTCATCCATAGTCCAGGGGATGTCGGATCCTCTTGCCTTTGGGAGATCTAAGGCTATAAGTATCCCACCCTTTTGTCTTCGATCTATTTCAGGTGCACCCCCTTTTTCTTCCTCGCAAGAGAGGTGCAATGTTTGGCAACATATTTTAGTGTGTCCGCAGGGGGCCTTCCTCGCGTCTTATCCTCTCGGTATTCTCCTGCCTTATGATTGCGAGAAGTTGGACACTGCTTTCTATCTTTCTTCACTCCTGAGCATCTTGCTGATGACACTCGGGAGCAATAAGCTCAATTATGGTCGTCAGGGCTTGACACTCCACGTTGGACACTGCGCGAAGGTATGAAGCGCTATGTTCTCCCTGGCGTCACAGTGGTAACACAGGAGAAGACACTTCTCTCTTGATTCTATGCAAGTACTCCCTGAAACATCCGTGTCCGGAGAGAACCTGCGCAATGTGAAAAGAGGGCCCATTATGGGCTCTCCTCACTCTCTTAAATGGAGCTGTATTGCTGTCTACCTAGGAGAACGGATTTAAGAGACCCTTTTCCCACTCTCTCATCGTCTCTCTCTCCTTTAATAAGGGCGTATCCTTAATTATTAAGGATCTAAGAATCTATCACTCTCACGGTCATTTTCCATTTCTCCTCTTCCTCGCTCGCTGCGCGCGTCGATAAACCACGGCGCGTTCTTTGGCAAGTAGATCGTTGGGGAGAGGACGATAATCGTAGCGTGTGACGCGGGTCGGTAAACCCGGGAGACTGCGAGTTTTCGCTGTACCGGATAGACTAGGCGATGGAGACGATTATCCTCCATTTTTCGGGCTTACATGATCTATAAAAGATCACCGATTGCACAGAACCGCCAGATTTGGATACTTAGTATAATACTTAGTATACGCCTAAATTGAGCAGTAGGCATCCCAAAGCTGCTGTCATTTTGCCCGTAAAGTAACATTCCTAAAGTGCGGACCAAAGCTTCACTGGAAGTGACTAGAGTGAGCCTCCCGGGTATTTTAAGAGCCCACCTCTATCTTGGAGGATTCTACGAGGATCTCATAAGGTCCCAGCAAGCCCGGAGGCCCTGCTGTAAAAGAACATAGTCTTCGTTTTCTGAGGGTCCATCACCGTTATGCATCTAAGGATGCTAGCAATCGCAATTTCTGCCTTCACGGTAGCTTCCTCCTACATCCTTTCCCTTCCTCCCCCCCGATCACGATTAGATTATCGTCTAAATAAAATCAGAAGAATAGCTGGGGATGTGGAGGACTACATTGTATGCAAGCTTCCAGTGATTCTAAGACCGATTCCTGTGAGACTCTGCAAGTCAGTGTCTTCCCATTCTGCTGAGACGGTCGATATAGCAGACCGATCCCGAAGGCAGTCCGGAAGCATACTTTTTGAGGCCAAAATGATCAGCGATCTTCCCTATGGCATGGGAGTTGAAGGCGTTAATTGATTGTCGATTGTGACATTACCAATAACTCCTCCCCACCGTTTGGCACGTGAAAGATTGTAGACGCAAAATTTCACGATAAATCTTCCCTCACGGAAACTAAATTGGTCCTTGTTGGAAATCACTCCCTCGAGACTCCTGCAGAACTATCCGGGAAGCGAAGATGCGCTCGAAGAGCTTCCCGACTTTGTCTAACAGGCAGATCGGTTTGTATGTGAATGGAGAATCCATAGGCTTATACAGTTTTCGGAGGACCAAATTGGCCTTCTTCCAGCGCTCAGGAAATCTCTCTGTAAACAAGCCATTAGCGTGGAAAGTTCCCCTATCGCTAAGACTCATATCCTCCCGGAGACCCCGTCGTGCCCGAGACCTTGGACGCTCCCTCGAATGTCCTAACTGTCAATTTTAACTTGTCGGCAATGACTCCGAGCTTGTTGGATTACCCATTTGGCGAGTCCGGATATGAGGGGATCTCGTTCCTAATAGGGAACAAGGCCTTCAAGACCCGATCCAGAGTCTTCAGAGATTGGGGGGCTATGTATCGCAGCTTTTCCAACACTATCTTGTACGGGCGCCTTGGATCCTTCTCGAAGTCCCGGAAAAGTTCTTTCTAAGACCTCACCTTCAACTTTCTAATGGCAGTCCACAGATGGGTACTGCGGAACTCCTCGAGCGCTGCCGCAGTTCGAGCCGCATTCTCCTTGCGGATGTGAAACGTTGCCTTGCTAAGGCGGAGGAGCGCCAAAGCTCGGCTATCTTCTTCGTCCATTAATACGCGGGGTGCACCAGCGGCATTGCGGCTTCGCAAGCGTTGTGCATTAGCACTTCGAGGCGCCCTGCTTCGCCCGCAAGGGTTCGGATCTAGTTGAGATGCGGACCATGTGCCTGCGTAGATTACTGTCATCAGGAGGTTAGGATTGCGAAGTGCTCACCGGAGGCGGTTGTCTCACTCAAATGTATAATCTCCCTAGAGAGTCTTAGGAGATCGAACACGATAGTATTATGATCGGATCTGTATCCTTCAATCTGTGATGCAACGCGTGTCCAGGTCAGGCTCACAATGGTTTCTAGTCAACTTAGGGACGAGAAACAGGCTGAGTCCGAGCACTCACTCCTGCGGCCGCGAGCGTTGGCACCCGCTGCCCTATGTGGAGGGCCAGATGTTGAAGTCGTTGGTCACAATCAGAGTAGTTCGCGAACAAACTCCCCGAGATCTTCAAGCCACTCTCGACCGGCCAGCCCGAGACGAGATGGGAAGTATACATTACTATGACAAACCGCCCCTACTCAGCCGCGGCGTATTACGTACTGCTCTTGAGCGGGGAGCATTGTAGTGACGCTTCTCCGCCATATGATCACCGCCGAATCCGTGATATCCCCAATCCAATGAATGTTGATCGGGTACCTTGTAGGACTCAGTAATGATGAGGCAATCGCTAGTTTATGCAAAAAATGTCCTGCGTTTGGTGGGCGTAATTGAAATTTGTGGAGGATTTGGCAAGACATTTATGGTATTTACTGCTTTCTCCAGGGTCGCCGATTCAGTTCCCGAAGTTTCGAAAACTCGTTGACCAGCCGCGTCGCTGGGCAACTATTCATATATCACCGCCGGGATTATCTCAAGAGGGAGCCTCGGTTGAGCTAAGCAGAGATGGGAAGAGTATTGAGTGATTGTGTATCTTCTTCACCCATTTCTACTTCTTTCATTGGCGGTACTTGTTCTGCCGCCTGCTGCTTAACTAGCGACGGTAGTGCCCCCCGATTTCCCTCCTTTCTTGGAGGCCTTGCATGCTTTATTATCTATATGTTGATCGGTATCTTCCCGCAACCTTGCACGCTGAATACGAGTTTGGCGGAGCACTCCTTGATGCAGTGTCTTTCTCCATCGCACCTGAAACACTAGTGTTGGTAGACGTGTCGTTTTTCTAACGCATGGTAGTAGCAGTCGATGCAGTGGTATGTATCATTTATAACAGTGGAGGCGAAATCCTAGATTTTGGCGAGCTAAGAAGAGATTAGTTGACAATGTTGGTACTTGTTACAATTTCTGTCAAATAAAATATTTAGTTTTAAATTTAAAAAATATGTTTTATTATCAATATTTTTTTTCTTTTTTCTTTTAATTCGTCTTTTATATAAATATTAATTACAGAAATTGTACATTTCGCGAAATATTTCTTGGTTCAAGTCCATTCTTCATCCATTCTAGAATGCCTATAATATTATTAATTAATTTAATTCTGTATAATTGCATATACGCATATATGCATATATGCATATATATATTTTCGCATACATGCACAATTCCATATATCTGACTTTTTTATATTTCTTGTTTTTGTACTTTTAAAAATTCTTTTGTTATTTTCAAATTTGAAACAAAGATTCTAATAATATCTATTTTCTTTTACAATTTTAATACATTTCGTTATTTTAATACGTTAAGCCTCCTCTGGCGCATGCACCAAAAAAGCGACACATCTAACAATACTGAACATGATGTTTCTGTTCACCTCAGCTCTAGACGTACCTCTTCTCCAAGCAATGGAAGTACTGGAGAGAGCGAGCCGGGAGAAGGAGCACACGCACCAGCACTCAGCTCACGTTTATTTTTTTCTCTCTTAGCGATTTTATTCACCGCTATGAGGGGGACCTAAGTCCTGACCTCAGTCCATTGGGGACCTTTTTGAAGGTTCTCAGCTTGATTCCCAAGGGGTCGCAACCCCCGGAGGACGCCAGGGCTTGAGTGATCTCCGTCGTGGTGGAGTCGTCAAGCCCTGATAGGGATAGCTCAGCCTTTTTACAGGGTCGATCCACTTTAACTCCCTATTCGTAAGGACTTATTCAGTAAGGACCTAGCGAAGCTTTGTCGTAAGAGTGTCTTAGCAGTGTTGGCACTGCCATCCTCACCGAGTACTTTGTAAACAAGGGCCGTAAGAATCTTTCGAGCTCGGAATGCTTCTATAGTGAGGGCCTACAAGATGTAATTCTTCGCCTTAGCGGTCACTTCAGCATACTTGCCAGGCATGCATTATTGCCGCCGTTGTGGGCGGATGGACACCAGCTTTGCTGCCCAACTCGGCGCTATTCCCTCTCCTCTTGGCGCTCCCTTGATTTGCCAGAAGTTTGCCATTGGAGAGTTGTGTGATTTTGACAATCCTTTTTGTTTTCTCTTCCTTGGCTGTTTTTTAGCGGCTTGGTGAGCTTTTCTCCTCATCATTTGAAACATACAGTCTGTTGGGGAGCCGGCAGCTGCTGCTCCTGAACTTTTTTCAGAGCGGCTTTGATACTCCCCAGGAGCTTGCCTCCTCTCCCCCCCCCCCGTTTGGCAGAGAGAGCTTTAAAAGCTTTTACGCCTTTACGCCCTTCGCGTGGTGAAGGGCCTTTGGGTGGTGATGGAGAAGGTATATCATCTTTCTTAAAGGGCTTTGAGTACTTACTAACCTTTTGAGAAGGGTTTGCGGTAGGAGGGGGGAGGGGGCATTTCCAGCCTCTCCGAAAGATGTCTGTTTTCCGACTCTAGATGGGACTTCTCCCGTTCGAAAATCTCTAGCTACGCCTCATAGTTGCGGTCAGGAGACAATCTCTTAACCTGCCCGCGAGAATGGTGGCACTAACTTCTGATGACTTCAAGTCATCAATGTCTTCGGGGCGCGCGATTTAATTATTGTACTACTGTAGTTTGTTATGTTGATAATGTATATCATTGTGAAAATTGCTGATCATTTTCAAACGTGAAAAAATGTAAAAAAATCGGTTTGATTTCGAAATGACTTCGGTAATTTTCGTGATTATATTTGTAATCAGCGCACCGAAATACAGTAGTGTACCAATCGGATAACGAAATCGGAAATTTCAGATTTTCGGAAGTTTATCCCTTGAACAGACTAAATAATTATAGAGTATATTCTTTATTTAATTTGACATGGGATTTAATTTGGCTCCAGTTAATATCAAATGGGAGTATATAGTCGGATTTAAAATTATCTATCAAATTATTTTCATCCAGAATATTTATTTAATAACGTATGCTAGGATTATAACAATTTGCAAACTTACAGTACATAATATTATAATGCAAAACATAATTAACTGCAGGATGTCCCAGATGAATAAACCTTTTTACGTGTAGAATGTCCACGGAGTCTCATTGTAACCGTCGGCTTCGTCCGAAGGTGATGATCACATCGGAGATGCCTTATGCACTTTTCCCTTGTTAATATCTGCGATGACCTAGCTTCTTGCACTTTTACTTTGGAAAATCAGCATAAATAATTACTGTACTCCATCAAAGTTTTATCATGGGATGATGTAGAGCAGGAACGAAATTATATTTGCTGCTCTTGCCAAAAGGAATTGTCGGTCTTCAATCTTCTACCTCAGCGTCTGAATAGTGAGGTCTTCTCAATTCAAGTTTCTTCCGACAATGTGTCTCTTCGTTGATCGATTTTTACTTGGAGATTATTTCAAAGCAGGATTGTTTCAAGCCATGATCTTCTAGACAGTTATGAGTATCACTGCCATCAATTGTTACGACCATGAAGAATCGCAATATATATAAAGTATTATAAGTATATATTCGATAACTGATTTCAAAACAGGCTTTATTCAACGGTAATACAAGAGACGAGTTTAGAACTATGTTGCAAGTTCGGCTTATGAGAATAGACTAACACGATCAGAACTAGAAGGATCTTTACTTCGACTAAAGCTACAAATTCTAACCAATAACATGAGATTTTCAAGTATCAAAAATACATGTGATAGAAATAAAGGAAGCTAAGGTAGCACGTGACGATGACTCTAGAATCTGTTTGGAGATGAGTCGTAAAATATTTGTAAGACTGAATTTCAAAGGGGTTTTTTAGAATAGATAAAAAAAAGGTTAAAAAGAAAAAACGATGAAGTAAATAAGAAGATAGTCGGAAATAAGGTTGTCAGGAATATTCAGGGAAATTACAGAAAACTTTATATTAAAAACGTGACTAAATAGTTGTTACATGACACGTAACAAATAGCTCCTATCAGCTCGAATTTGCGATTCAAATGATCTCGCAATGTTGGAGATCGTGGTATCTTTACATTCGTATCTTAAATTTATTTTTAAACAATGTTTGTCTTACCGGTATGTCTTTCTTTTTCATTATTTTGGTAGCCGTCCTTAGTTTTCGCTTTCTCGGTAGCATACAGAATCCTGTGTCCTTTTTTATCGCGATCTTTTCGAAGTTTGTGTCACAATTTAAAAACTCTATAGTAGTTATAGAAGAGGAATTCTGGACCACGGATATAGCAACCAGGCGGCACTGGTAGCCCAGTCGCAAGAACTTGTAGAGGGGGAGATAGAATGAGGGAGCGCGTAGAGAAGAGAAATAAAAATGTAAAAATGCTGCGTAGAAAAAAGAAGTAAAAACAAAAATGTTTACTTGATACCCCCATTCCCCGCTGCCTTCTTCGCAGACGCCACCTCCATCACCTAATCGTCTTCATGTACTTCCTCCGTCCACACAGTTTCTTTGGCCTAAGGGGCAATATCTATTGTCTCTACCTCCTCCTCAGTCTCTGCCTCCTCTTCAGCCGCCGCAGCAAAGTATATTATAAAAAACTGTAATAATTTTTCCTCGTCAGCTAAATCGAAGAAATCGAACACTTAATCAACTTCATCACTCGTATAAGATTTGAAATTAATAATCGGGAAGCTCTTGTCAACTTCATGCTCAACTTCCTTCTCCACTTCGTCAGCATCCTCGCTGACGGAGACATTCTCCTCATCATTTTCGCCGGCCTCCTCTTCAGCGGCAGCATCCTCGCCGATAGAGACATCCTTCTTCTCAATTTCGCCAGCCTCCATGAGGGGGACATCCTCTCCCCTCCCCCCTCATCATTTTTTTCAAATTTATAGGACTTCTTGAATTTTATTTTATCATACATAATTTTAAATACAACTGATGAATTCGCGCGCGGACAAGACATGGACAAGAAGATGAAAAGCATTCTTCGCTGTAGCGAGACTGCTCGGGATTTTTCTATGACAGTCGATTGTATACAAAACAAAGTAAATCAAAAAGTGTTATCGCGAGAAAATACTCGACATAATACTCATGTGCATCCTATATTTATGATCTTTTCTCTCATTGCAGCTTCCTATGTGACTCCTTTTACTTATTCTCATACGCAAAACATAAACATACATATATATTTTTTATTTCTATTATACTTATTCTTCGATTATATTCTAATAATGTTTTTAAAGCGAGCACAGCGATATTGTCAGATGCGATGATATCGTCGATTGCGATGATGCTGCCGGTATATGTAATATGATACTATGTATGTAATATGATGAAGAAAGTAGGAAGGAAAGTAACGAATAAAATGGAAAATATACGCAAAAATGGAAGGAATGAATAATTTCAAACGCTGAGATACAGTTTAAATATTCGTTTATTTTTCATATATTATATATTATCATCCGTAGTGTAATTAATAATTCATATTCAATATTAGAATTTTTATCATAAATCTTACGCTAGGTATTTGCCGCATCGTATTTGTTATTTGACGCGTCTTGCGATGACATCAATGTAATTTAAAATACAACAAAAATGCGATATTTACAATTTTGTAAGCGTCGACGGCTTTATTAGATTTAACATAATCAAAGATTTTTCAAGGATATGCCGCCGACAAGTCACAACATGTCACGACATGTTTCGCATTGACATCATCAATGCGATTTGATATAAATGCAACGTTGCCAAATAGTGTGCATGTCACGTGATCTGATTTTTCACGAACATTCGACTTAATACGAATGTATATACATGATATGTTAATATATTCGAGCAGTGACATCATCTTCATCAATGTAATGTGATATAAATGTCACGTGACCACGGCCGTGATCCGATTCCTGCTAACAATGCTGCATAAACATCGTTTGTCTTCATTTGACAAACAAGGATGAAATGATTTTAAAGCGTTGAGCGTGAATCGGATCGCGGTCCAAGTAAATGAGAAGATTCAGACATACCGCGTCATTAGTCATAACATGGAACAAGCGATAATAGGGAGCGCAATTTGTAGAGCAAGCGGCCCAGCTGAATACCAGAGAAGAGTACGTCACATGGGAACAACAATACGACGAGCTCATAGAATCTTTGGAAGAACAAAATCGTACCAAACGTTCGCAATTATCCATTGGCAAGAGACAATCAGTGATCGCATGTATTGCGAAGCTCGAGAGTTTTGAAGGATTTGGTATATGGACAATTCGTGCATATGGGTGCCGGATATCGACTTCGATGCGACTTCGATGAGATTGAAACAACATTTGTATATTGACAGGCGCGGTGATAAAGTCTAATCACATCGAGCCGCAGCGATTTTTAAAAGACGTTAATAGTATAGTGCTAAAACGAGACACTATAGAAAGACACGGCACTGTGAAAGTGAACACAACATTCAATGGCGAGTTTTTTTTAGCGGATAAACGAACCAATAAAAGTATCGCCCCCCCCGAAACTGACTTTTGAAATTTTTCGAACAACAAATGTGCGCGAGTACGAGCGGCACGTCATCGAGCCTATCTTGACATCATTGGACGAATTTCAGGAACGCGACAGCGGACATTGTCGCGAATTTTCAATTTAGTACGTGAATAAGCACAATCCCCTGCGCGAGATGTTACTTCGATGTGCCACGAGAAATTATATTTAAGAAACCGATGATCAATGTGCGTTCGACGGACAATGCGTAGTTAATAGTGCGCTCTATGTCCGGTGTGAAAAATCGTGTGAATAAGAAATCTGCATTACACTGCAGTGTTAAATCTCGCGGGTATCGAGTTTCCGATAACGTTCAAAGACATTAAAAAATTCGAAAATCTTAATAATGTATCGATCGGCAATGGCATCGAAGATAAGCAGATCCTTCCTCTATGGCTCACAAGCGATAAAAAGAAAAAACATCAATCCCTTGCACGTACAAGACGACAGCATTAGCCACTTTGGGTGGATAAAAGATCTATCCCGCCTTGTGAGATCACAAATTACTGGGAACAAGAATAAGAAATATTTCTGCGACCGGTAATAATAAGAGCCAATAAAAAGACAGTAAAAAGAAATAGTAAAAAATAATTTTTTATTATTCACAGATACTTCCATTATTTATTATTTTCAGCTCGTGTGAAAAATTACAGTCGCAAGTAATGGACTGTCAGAAGATGAATGACTGCGCCATCCGATTGCCGAGCCAGAATGACAGGTGACTCGAATTCGGCAACTATACCACCAGGAACGAGTGCCGTTCGTAATATATGCCGATTTGGAGTGTGAAAGGACGGATAAGGATCCTGAATATCAATGATGACTAATATACACAGTGTTTGGTATCGCACATTACGTGCACTGCTCGTATAACTTTCGTTGTATCGATGTATCGATGTATCGATGTCGTGATGAAGACTGTATAGCATGGTTCACGCAACAATTCAACGATTTGACGCATTGCGTTAAAAATATCGTATCTGCCAAACATTGTCTAAACGACAATGGGGCATATCGTAACACAACGTATTGTCACGTGTGTGAAAAACCGTTTCGCGGATGACACGCGGGTCCGTGATTATTGCCACTTAACCGGTAGATACCGTGGTCCAGTACATTCGGATTGCAATTTTAATTATTAGGTGTACAACTTTGCTTCCGCCGTTTTTTTCCGAAATTCGAAACTTTATTGTAAAAAACTGGTTATACATTTATGATTCAAAGTATTGTCCATCGCTGGCCACTACTTTCTCCTATCTTTCGGGTAGCGTACGAATCCCGCGTCGAAAAAACTGGTCATCTTTTGAGGCTATCCACGAATCGATCCAATTTTTTAGTTCTTCATAAGACCGGAAGTGCTGGTCAGCCGTGTGCCATTAATCGAAACAAGTGATAGTCAGAGGGAACAACGTCTGGAGAATACGGCGGATGGGGTAGACTTCCCATTTCAACGTTTCCAAGTATATCTTGACCATTTTCGCAACATGGAGTCGAGCATTGTCATGCTGCAAAATCACTTTATCGTGTCTCTCGTTGTATTGCGGTCGTTTGTCTTTCAGTGCTCGGCTCAAACGTATCAATTGCATTCGATATCGATCGCCTGTGATTGTTTCAGTCGGTTTTAACAGTTCATAATACACTACGCCGAGCTGGTCCCACCAAATACAGAGCATGACCTTGGACGTCAAAATCACCGTTCTTGAAGCGTTGAAACCACTCACGACACGTTCTTTCACTAATAGCGGCCTCACCATAAGTATTTGAGAGCATTCGATGAGCCTCAGCCGCAGATTTCTTCATATTGAAGCAAAAAATTAAAACCTTCCGCAAATGACGAGAATTTGGCTCGTAAACTGACATTTTTAATCGAGAATAACTTTATGATGCAGACACAAATCGACTAATGTTTCTATGGGGTTATGTTGACAGATGCCCAAGTTTATTGTATGACGTCTATGATCTATTTATTTCGACCACCACTTATCGTTAAAGCCATCTATAGGAAAACGGCGGAAGCAAAGTTGTACACCTAATATAAAAATTCGTTTTATTCCCATCATTTTATATTTCACAATTTATGGCTACGACGCGCATTTGAGTTGCTCACTGACATTGATATTCATCGAGCGCGGTGTACGCGGCAACCTTAATCAATGTTCTACCAGATACGCGCAGACTAATAACAAGTAATAGGATGACCCATCAAAACCGTCGTCATACTTGATGTACTACGACGTGAACAATCTGTACGGATGGGCGATGTGTCAATCCTTGCCATACACCGAATTTCGATGAGTCGAAGACACGAACTCGCCAGCGCGATCTTTCCGGATTCGCCCATCTTATATTCTCGTTATATTCTGGAATATCGGCAGTATCAATACGACACACTAACGTACCATTCTGCCCAACCCGCAATAAGCCGGCCGGCAAACGCGAGGATAAACTTCTCGCGACGCTGTACGATAAGCAGCGTTATGTCATACTACCACAATCTGCAATAATGTACTTGTCTTTGTGTAATAAAAATTCATCATACAATTCGCTCAATCTCCATGGCTCAGTGATTACATTGAACTTAATACACAATTTCAAACGCGCGCGAAAAAAAATGATTTCAAAAAAATTTATATAAATTAATGAATAACGCGGTATACGATAATATAAATATGGAGAATGTGCGCAATCACGTCAACATAAAATTAATAACAATATGGGAAGATATAACACGGAGGCAATGATCGTGAAATTGAATTTTCACTGCCGCTGAATTCTTTGTGGAGAATCTAATCGCCGTCGAAATACGCAAACTCGAGATGAAGTTCGACAAGCCGTTTTTACGTGGGTATGTGCATACTGGACATGTCGAAAGTCTGCTTGTATAAATTTCATTACGAGTACATGTCACCGCTGTATCGTAAAAAATGCAAAATTATATACACTGACACAGACAGTCTCATTTATTATATAAAATGCGACGATGTGTATGATGCGATGAAACGCGATATCGTTAGATTCGACACGAGCGATTGTCCGGCAAACAATGCGTACGGTATGCCTCTCGTGAATAAGAAAGTATCCAGCCTAATGAAGGACGAGATTATTTATAGATATTGTTTGCACAATTGTTCGCACTTTTTCAAAAGAATACTTTACCGATTGATCCCGTACATTTTTCGCCAATTATTCATCAGCAGTTCGATAGCCGTACATTATCTATTGAACGCTGTTCGCTCGATACTTAATAATGCCGCGTAGAAATGAATTATAAACAGTGATGAACATATAATGACCGAATTCGTAGGATTCAGAGCGAAGATGTACGCACTGGGAATGGACGGCATGGAGGACTCTGTAAAGGCGAAAGATGTAAAGAACAATGTCGTAGCGCGAACGATACTGTTCGACGATTACACTCGATATTTGAATGAAGAGATTGAAATGATTCGGCCTCAATCATGTATACGATCTAAACTACACGTGTACATGATATCCGAATCGAAAATCATTCTGAGTCCATACGGCGACAAACGATACATCGTACATCGGACTCGATGAAGAGATTATCGTGAGGGTATTGGCGGATATCTTCGTAATGTTTTATATTATGTTTTTTTAAATTCTTTGTATGTATTATTATTTTAATTTACATTTTATGTATGTCTTACTCTTATATACATGTTATGTATTATTGTTATGTATTACTATCATTATAATTATAAATACAACATATATGTATAAAAAATATACAAATTAAAATTGTATGAAGTGACATTGTTTTTTCGTATATCCACAAATTGTGTGATCCATCGAATCTCAATCATTTGATGTACACCTTATCTCTCTTCCTGCGCAGTAGTTTCTTCAAGTCTGGAGAAACACGTCCAGATGAGTAATGCGTGCTCATAGAACGCGATAGATCAGTCATTCATTGTCAGTCTGTCAATCGACAAATCAGACCTTTTTACAAAAAAAGAATTATAGAGATTCAATCAGTGAGTCAGTCAGTCATGTAAAATCTGTGATCTTCGCTACGTTTGGAGATGCGATATGAAAATTCTGTTTATAGATTATTTATAGATATTGTTTGCACAATTGTTCGCACTTTTTCAAAAGAATACTTTACCGATTGATCCTGTACATTTTTCGCCAATTATTCATCAGCAGTTCGATAGCCGTACATTATCTGTTGAACGCTGTTCGCTCGATACTTAATAATGCCGCGTAGAAATGAGTTATAAAATGTTGATGCTGTAAATATAGCAGATAAAATGATTATGTTCTTCGTTATGTCTTTCCACATTACATATATTGTGGTGTCATCTCTTATGTATATATATGTGTGTATATAAGCTTAAATCCACTATTTGCTCATAGGTGACATTAGTGAGCGTACAAAACTATCCTGGGCATACAACACACTTTTTTTTATGTGTTTGATATCTGTCAATATTAACCAGTGCACATCATCAGCAATTTCGTACAACAACATACATTTTTTCTTTCGTAATCATGTCTAGTTTTTTGCTAAAAAAAAAGCATATGCGAGAAGCTTTGCTTTTCTGTTTCAATTTGAAGAAATCGGCTACCGAATCGCATCGAATGCTTGTGGAGGCCTATGGCAACAATGCTTTATCGGAAACAATGTGCAGAGATTGGTTTCGCCGGTTCAATGACGACAATTTTGACCTGAGTGACAAGAAGCGTACATCTTCGCTCTGAATCCTCACCACTGTTCTCGTCCTTCATTAGGCCGGATACTTTTTTATTCGCGAGAGGCATACTATACGCATTGTTCGCCGGATAATCGCTCGTGTCGAATTTAACGATATCGCGTTTCATCGTACACATCGTCGCATTTTATATGATAAATGAGACTGTCTGTGTCAGTGTATATAATTTTGCATTTTTTTGCGATACAGTGGTGACATGTACTTGTGGTGAAATTCGTACAAGCAGACTTTCGACATGTCCAGTATGCATATACCCACATAAATCGGCTTGTCGAACTTCATCTCGAGTTTGCGCATTTTGATGGCGATTAGATTTTCTGCAAAGAATTCACGTTGCGGCAGAAAATTCGATTTCGCGATCATTGCCTCCGCGTTATATCGTTCGTCCCATTTTGTTATTAATCTTATGTTGACGATTGCGCATAGTCTTACCGAATACCGCGTTGTTCACTAATTTATATAAATTTTCTACGAAATCATTTTTCGTGCGCGTTTGAAATGTAATCACTAAGCCATGGAGATTGAGCGAATTGAACCCGATGAATTTTTGTTACGCAAAGACCGTGACGAATACATTGCTGCAGATTGTGGTAGGATGACATAACGTTGCGTATCGTACAGTGTTGCGAGAAATTTATCCTCGCTTGCCGACCGGCTTATTGCGTACAGATTGTTCATGTCATAGTACATCAAGTATGATGACGATTTTGATGGATCATACGAACCCTACTTGTTATTAGCCTGCGCGTATCTGTTAGAACATTGACTGAGGTCGCCGCGTATATCGCGCTCGATGAATATCAATGTCAGTGAGCAACTCAAATGCGCGTCGTAGCCATAGATAAATTGTGAAATATAAAATGATAGGAATAAAACGAATTTTTATAATTAAAATTGCAATCCGAATGTACTGGACCACGGTATCTACCAGTTAAGTGGCAATAATCACGGACCCGCGTGTCATCCGGCGCGAAACGGTTTTTTACACACGTGACAATACGTTGCGTTACGATATGCCCTATTGTCGTTTAGACAACACTTCCATGTTTGACAGATACGATATTTTTAACGCGATGCGGTAAATCGTTGAGTTGTTGCGTGAACCATGTTATACAATCTTTATCATCATGACATCGATACATCGACAACGAATGTCATACGAGCAGTGCACGTAATATGCGATACCAAACACTGTGTGTGTCATCATGTTAGTCATCATTGGTATTCAGGATCCCTATCCGTCCTTTCACACTCCAAATCGGCATATATTACGAACGGCACTCGTTCCTGGTGGTATAGTTGCCGAATTCGAGTCACCTGTCATTCTGGCTCGGCAATCGGATGGCGCAGTCATTCATCTTCTGACAGTCCATTACTTGCGACTGTAATTTTTCACACGAGCTGAAAATAATAAATAATGGAAGTATCTGTGAATAATAAAAAAATTATTTTTTACTATTTCTTTTTACTGTCTTTTTATTGGCTCTTATTATTACCGGTCGCAGAAATATTTCTTATTCTTGTTCCCAGTAATTTGTGATCTCACAAGGCGGGATAGATCTTTTATCCACCCAAAGTGGCTAATGCTGTCGTCTTGTACGTGCAAGGGATTGATGTTTCTTCTTTTTATGGCTTGTGAGCCATAGAGGAAGGATCTGCTTATCTTCGATGCCGTACACGTTGATTGATACGTTGTTGAGATCGATGTTTTCGAATTTTTTAATGTCTTTAAACGTTATCGGAAACTCGATACTCGCGAGATTTGACACTGCAGTGTAATGCAGATACGACGATTTCATATTCATGAGCCTTTTAGCCGGATATAGAGCGGCTACTATCAATCATGCATTGTCCGTCGAACGCACATTGACCACCGATTTCTTAAATTTAATTTCTCGTGGCACTTCGAAATAACATCTCGCGCGTAAGGGATTGTGCGAACTTATTCACGTTCACTACTAAATTGAAAATTCGCGACAATGTCCGCTGTTGCATTTCTGAAATTCGTCTAATGATGCCAAGGCTCGATGACGTGCCGCTCGTACCACTCGCGCACATTTGTTGTTCGAAAAATTTCAAAGGTCAGTTTCGGAGGGTGATACTTTTTTCGGTTCGTTTATTGTCCGCTACAAACTCGCCATTGTGTTTATTTTCACAGTGCCGTGTCTTTCTACAGTGTCTCGCACTCACTTTAGCACTATACTACTAGCGTCTTTCAAAAATCGCTGCGGCTCGATGCGATTAAAGTTTATCACAGCGCCTGTCAATATATGACTCTCGAACGTTGTTTCGATCTCGCGCATCGAAGTCCATATCCGGCACCTACATGCACGAATTGTCCATATACCGAATCTTTCAAAACTCTCGAGCTTCGCGATACATGCGATCACTGATTGTCTCTTGCCAATCGATAATTGCGAGCGTTTGGCATGATTCTGCTCTTCCAGAGATTCTATGAGCTCGTCGTATTGTTCTCATGTGACGTACTCTTCTCTGGTATTCAGATGGCCGCTTGTTCTACTAAATCGCGCTCCATGTTATCGCTTGCTTTGACTAATAACGATATGTCTAAATCTTTTCATTTTATACCATTTACTTGGGCCGCGGTCCGATTCACGGTCACAACTTTCACTAAAATCATTTCATCCTTGTTGTTTGTCAAATGTTAAACGAAGACAAACGATGCTCATGCAGCGTTGTCAGCAGGAATCGGATCACGGCCTTGATCATGTGACATTTGTATCACATTACATTGATGATAATAATGTCACCGCTCGAACATGTTGTGACATATCGTATCATGTCGAATGTTCGTGAAAAATCTGGTCACGTGACATGTACTATTTGGCAACGTCGCATTTATATCAAATCGCATTGATGATGTCAATGCGAAACATGTCGTGATATGTTGTGACTTGTCGGCGGCATATCCTTGAAAAATCTTTGATTATGCTAAATCTAATAAAGCCGTTTACAAAATTGTAAATATCGCATTTTTGTTGTATTAAATTACATTGATGTCATCGCAAGACGCGTCAAATAACAAATACGATGCGGCAAATACCTAGCGTAAGATTTATGATAAAAATTCTAATATTGAATATGAATTATTAATTACACTACGGATGATAATATATAGTATATGAAAAATAAATAATATATAGTATATGAAAAATAAACGAATATTTAAACTGTATCTCAGCGTTTGAAATTATTCATTCCTTCCGTTTTTGCGTATTTTATTCGTTATTTTCCTGCCTACTTTCTTCATCATATTACATATATAGTATCATATTACATGTACTAGCAGCATCATCGCGATCGACGATATCATTGCATCTGATAATATTGTTGCGCTCGCTTTGAAAGCATTATTAGAATATATTGAAGAATATTCGAAGAATAAGTATAATAGAAATAAAAAATATATATGTATGTTTATGTTTTGCGTATGAGAAGTAAAGAGTCACATAGAAAGCTGCAATAAGAGAAAGGATCATAAGTATAGGATGCACATGAGTATTATGTCGAGTATTTTCTCGCGACAACACTTTTTGATTTACTTTGTTTTATATACATCGACTGCCATAGATAAATCCTAGGCAGTCTCGCTACAGCGAAGAATGCTTTTCATCTTCTTGTCCACGTCTTGTCCGCGTGCGAATTTATCAGTTGTATTTAAAATTATGTATGATAAAATAAAATTCAGGAAGTCCTATAAATTTGAAAAAAATGATGAGAGGGGGGGGGGAGGATGTCCCCCTCATGGAGGCTGGCCAAATTGAAGAGGAGGATGTCTCTATCAGCGAGGATGCTGCCACTGAAGAGGAGGCGAAAATGATGAGGAGAATGTCTCTGTCAGCGAGGATGCTCCCACCGAAGTGGAGGAGGAAGTTGAGCATAAATTCGACGAGAGTCTCCCGATTATTAATTTCAAATCTTGTACGAGTGATGAATTGATTAAGTTCATGCCCGATTTCTTCGATTTAGCTGACGAGAAGGAATTTTTATAATTTTTTGTAATATACTTTGCTGTGGCGACGGCAGAGGTTGAGGAGGAGGTAGAGGCAGCAAATATTGCCGTTTGGGCCAAAGAAATTGTGTGGATGAAATTGTGTGGGGGAAGTACATGAGGACGATTAGGTGATGGTGATGGCGGTTGCGAAGAAGGCAGCGGGGGATGGGGATATCAAGTAAACATTTTTGTATTTTTACTTCTTTTTTCTACGCAGAATTTTTACATTTTTATTTCTCTTTTCTAAGCGCTCCTTCATTGTATCCTCCCCCCCCATCCTCCAACAAATTCTTCTCGTGATCGGGCCGCTAGCGCCGCTTGCTGTTTGTTATTCGTGGTCCAGAATTCTCCTTGTACAACTCTCTTTATATTCTCGATAGGTAATACGCAGATCACGAGAGCCTTTAGAATTGGATCATCCTATAGATTTTCTACGTAGAGATTGGCCAAAGCTTCGGCATGATGTGAAACCGGAAATAATTTTGAAAATGCGGGCTCCTTTGAGAAGTTTTGTAGAGATCATATCATTTTCGGTTTTACAACATCATGTCGGAGCTTTGGTCGATCTAAGAAGTCTCCCGGTGTCAGAATGACTTATAGTCACTTCGCGCGAAATCCTAATTTTTATCAGGGCTGTCTTCTGTCAATCAAATCTTGTTTCTCTCCTGTCCTTCGCTGTTATTCTTGACGGAGCCTTGAGCGGCTGTGTTTTTTCTGGCAAACTATTTCAGCTCGCTGTTTCAATATGCTTTCATTCTTTCTATACGGGTTTCGCGCTGCTTGTTCATGTAATAGGCTCCTGTCCTGAAGTTCTGATATCCGTTAAATTTTCTCTGCAAGAAAACAAAACAAAATCGGCACCAGAAGAGCGAATATAAATAGAATGGTTATAGGAAAGACATGACCTGCGTTTATCCGCCACTGGCGGTATACACTGGGAGTATTCCAAGGTCTTTTCGGTAACAGTCTTCCTTTATGAAGTCCTCCTCTTCCTCTCCGGCGATTGGGTGAGGCAGCTCAATACATTCAAGAACACATCGAGATCCTCGCATCTGTATCCCTAATCAAGGTTCTCGCAAAAAGTTACAAAATTAAAGAAATTAAAATCGCGTATGAAAATCAGCACTCACACGCATAATAATACGCTCGCCCTTACGAACTGGGAGGATCCATGCAGGATCCACTCGGCTTATTCATGAAACGATGAACGTCACAATTCACAATTTTGAACTTTTTCAATAGTATTTTTTGGCATACTGTGATTACTGTTATAAGACTGAACTGCAGCAGAAATTGTGGAAATTATTCTACAGTTTCTGTTTAAAAAAATGTCATTAATCATTAAATTATGGGTGAAAACAATTTTTGATTATTCATGGATATTGCTTAAATTATGACAATTTTTACAATATTGAATAAAATAGAATACAAGAACTTTCATAAAGATCTTTTAATAATTACTTTCAATACATGTAATAACTTCACCGTGAAATAAACGAATATATCTACGTAACATTTCGATTTGATAAAAGATTTTTGTTTTACATTCAGATAAACATTGTTATTCCATTTCATGATTGTTTTAAATAACAAAATATATTATCACTGCGAGTACTAGTTTATGAAATACAATAACGCTTCTCGAATAAAACCCGAATATCCAATCCAGTTAATAGTTTTAGGTGTATAAGCTTAAATCCGCTATTTGCTCATAAGTGGCATTAGTGAACGTACAAAGCTACCCTGGGCACACAACACACTTTTTTTTATGTGTTTGACATCTGTCAACATTAACCAGTGCACATCATCAGCAATTTCGTACAACAACATACATTTTTTCTTTCGTAATCATGTCTAGTTTTTTGCTAAAAAAAAAGCATATGCGAGAAGCTTTGCTTTTCTGTTTCAATTTGAAGAAATCGGCTGCCGAATCGCATCGAATGTTGTGAAGACCTATGGCGACAATCGCATGGCTTTATCGGAAACAACGTGCAGAGATTGGTTTCGCCGGTTCAAAGACGACAATTTTGACCTGAGTGACAAGAAGCGAAAATCGGCCCAGGAAGGTTGAGGACTGTCAATTGCAGGCTCTTTTGGACGAGGACGATACCCAATCGCAAAAAATGCTTGCAATTGGGTGTTTCTCAAGCAGCCATTTCCATGCGGCTGCCATGGGGAAGATTCAAAAGATCGGAAAATGGGTGCCGCATGAACTGAACGATAAGCAGATGGAGCGACGCCAAAATACATGTCAAATTCTGCTTGCCAGACAAAAAAAAGAAAGTCGTTCCTGCATCGGATTGTGACAGGCGATGAAGAGTGGATCTATTTTCAGAATCCTAAACGCAAGAAATCTTGGGTTGATCTCGCCCAACCATCAACATCTTCTTCAAGATCAAATTGCTTCGGACGGAAGACGATGCTGTGCGTTTGGTGAGATCAGGAGTCATCTACTACGAGCTGTTAAAACCTGGTGAAACTGTTAATGCTCACCGCTATCACCAACAATTGATCAAATTGCACCGTGCTCTGCGTGAAAAAAGGCCGCATTATCGGAAAAAACATGACAAGCTGATTTTTCTCCACGACAACGCACCATCGCACACATCAACAATGGTCCAAAACTACTTGAAGAGTACTCAACTGGGAAGTGCTACCCCATCCCGCTTACTCACCAGATCTGGCACCTTCTGACTATCACCTGTTTTCATCAATGGGCCATGCGCTCGCTGAGCGGCACTTCGATTCTTACAAAGACGTCCGAAAATGGCTTAATGAGTAGTTTGCCTCGAAAGATGAAGAATTTTTTTGGCGTGGTATACATAAATTGCCCGAAAGATGGGAAATATGTATAGTTAGCGAGGGCAAGTACTTTGATCAATTAAAGTATTGTCCATCGCTGCCTACTACTTTTTCCCATCTCAGGCAATTTTCCATCTCGAATTCCATTTCGAAAAAATGACTCGTCTTTGGAGGCGATTCAATTTTGGAGCCAATTTTCGCTTTCTGCGAAAGAAGTGAATCGGTGACTTGCTGCATTCTTCGGAACAACTAGTAATCAGAAGGAGCAATATCCGAAGAATACAGCGGGTGCGCTAAAACATTCCATTTGAGCGTTTCCAAATATTTTTTACGATTTAGCGACATGAGGCCGAGCGATGTCATGAAGAAGAATAACTTTATCATGTCTTTGCTCGTATTCCGGCCATTTTTCTCGCAATGCACGGCTCAAACGAATCAATTGTAGCCGATACCGATCGCCCGTAATGGAATCGAGAGGTTTCAGCAGCTCATAGTAAACAAGACTCTTTTGTCCCTTTGGTCCCACTAGATACAGAGCATGATCTTCGAACCATGAATGTTCGGCCGTGATGTTGATGTTGATGTCGATGGCAACGATTGACCAGGCTTAGCGTAGTATTTTTTCTTCTTGGGATTGTCGTAAAACATCCACTTTTCATCTTCAGTCGCAAATCCGATGCAAAAAATCTTTTCTCTGTTGTCTTTGAATCAGCTGTTCGCAAGTGAAAAATTGCCTTTCAACGTCTCTCGATTTCAGTTCATAAGGTACCCTTATTTTTGAATCATTCCCATGGCTCTCAATCGTACAGCTTATTGAGTTACCCCCAATGATTCTGCAAGCTCCTCTTGTGTTTGACTCTGATCTTCTTCGAGTAATGCCTCTATTTCTTTGTCTTCGAATTTTTTTGGCTGTCCAGAGCGAGGCTTGTCTTCAAATTTTGCTGAAATTTCCATCCTTGAAACGTCGAAACCATTCCCTACATGATTTATCAGTTGGAGCAGTGTCACCATAAACTTCGATAAGCATTCGATAGGCTTCAGTCGCACTTTTTTTCCAATTAAAGCAGAAAATCAAAACTTCCCACAAATGTTGCTTGGTTAACACAAAATTCGACATTTCAAACACCGTAAAAGTCAAGGTTTTTGTATGAAACTCAAAGCGATATAAACTGAATATTATTAGCAGATGTTTAACCTCTTTGAAAGTGCCAAAATCAGCTGTCACTATGAACCATTCGCAACAGCTGGAGCCATCTTTAGGGAAACGGACCGAACTAATTTGTACTCCCAATATTATCATTATTTTTAATTCTTTGTCAAAAATTATTACTCGAAAAAACTAATGTATTAAATGAAAACTTAAACCCGGACAGTTTTAATTTATCATGTTAAATTTATCATGTTAAGTAAATCATTAAAAAATAAAATTCGTGTAGTACTATCTTGTGACTCAACAAACAATTTCATATCGTTTGAAATTATTGGAAATGATTCAAAAGCAAGGGAATTGGGTTCCATATGAATTGAAGCCGAGAAACGTTGAACGCCGATTTTTCACATGTGAAATGCTGCTTGCCAGGCATAAACGAAAGGGTTTTTTGCATCGTATAGTCACTGGTGATGAAAAATGGATCCACTACGATAACCCAAAGAAGAGAAAATCATGGGGATCACCTGGCCATGCTTCAACATCGACAGTCAAGCCGAATATTCATGGAAAAAAACTCATGTGTATTTGGTGAAATCAGATTGATGTCGTGTATTATGATTTGTTCAAACCGAACGAGATCATTACTCTCTACCAAACACAATTGATGAGATTGAGCCGAGCACTCAAGGAAAAACGCGCCCACTATTACTCCAGGCATGACAAAATTATTCTCCTGCATGATAATGCTCGACCACATGTTGCGGCGTCGGTCAAAACCTACTTAGAACACTCAAATGGAAGTTCTACCCCACCCACCGTATTCTCCAGACATTGCTCCTTCCGACTACGACTTGTTCCGATCGATGACGCATGGTCTGTCTGAGCAACACTTCACATCAAATGAAGATTCTAAAAATTCGATGATTAGCCTCAAAAGATGAAGCGTTCTTCCGACACGGTATCCACATGCTACCAGAAAGATAGGAAAAAGTAGTGGCTAGCGATGGCCATTACTTTGAATAAATCATTATGTATCGTTCTTTCACAATAAATGCTTAATTTTTGATAAAAAACGGCGGAAATTTATTTGTACTCCCAATAATAAATCAGTAGATACAATCGAAGTATGATTTTCGCATCAATTATCGTGTATCAAGGCTCTTAATTGTCCGTTTTTTATTTTATATTTTCACAATATTTGATTATAATAAAATAAATAATAAAAGATAATTACAATTTTAATGTAATAATAAATTTAATCTGAATTTTTTTTTACGCTGAATAAAAATCAAATTTACTATTTATTTCTTTTTTCTTTTTCTCATAACACAAGTTTTACAAATTCATATTTATTTATTTTAGAATCTTACACTTAAATCTTATAGCTTGCACAATTTTTTCATAACTTATACTATTTAACCCAATTGATCGTCGAATATTTACCTACGCTAGATACTTCTTTACTCTCATGGAAATATTTCTCATTTTTCTTACATTCTTATTATACGTGTTTTTAGCACTATGTTATGCCATTTACATTTATCTTTTCAGTACTATGTATACCATGATCTAGCATTGCTTAGTGTTTACTTCTTTAATTTTTTGTGATAACATTTGAATGGATAAGTTATGGATATTCTTTACTTTGGTTACATATCAATTATATCATTCAATATCATTGGTTAAAGTCAATATTATTTATTTAATTTAGTATGATTGAAATTTAACTTGATACTAATTATTGATATCAAATCTTTTTTACGAATAATACATATCATTAGAGTATCATTAGGTAATTAACAAAGATAGAACCACTTAGGTTTTACACTTTTTAATTTGATAGAATTTAACTTGATTAATTAAAACTGTCGGGTGAATTTTAATTTTTCATTTGATAAATTAATTTTTTTCGAGGAATAATAATTTTTGACAAAGAATTAAAGCTGCCGTTACTTGAATTAGAATAAGAAGACTTTCAATAAAAAATATCCTGAAGAAGAATTAAAACTATTAATTAAAACTATTAATTGGGTTGGATGCTTAGGTTATATTTAGGTTTTAGTCGAGAAGCATGTATATTTTTAGCACCTTTTTCTATCTTTTTTAAAAAGCATATTTGTATATTGATATCACGATTGTGTAGTGACGTATGCGTCTTTCTGTAAAGTTTACTTTATAATTGACCTCAAGAAATATATTTTCATGTGTTTGTACGAAATTTGGAGAGGGCCGAAATTGTTATTGATTCTTTTTCTTTGTGATATAATTTTTAAATAATAAGTTTTAAAGGAGAATTAAAGATATAATTATTTGAGTCGATAAAAATGTCAAGACGATGATCATCTCCTTTTCCGAAGAATAATAATTAAGAAACCAACATAATATAATTTGCTATATATATATTAAATTTTATGTAAATCTTTTTTTCCGTCCGATTTTAAATATTACTTGTTATATTTGTTATTTTGTATAAAACAAAATTAAAACAAATGGAGATCAAGGAGGATAAGTCACATTTTTATTATCACTTTCTCTAGCTTAGTTAATAAATATAGTGTATAATTTCGTTTCCATTTGATCTCCTTTGATTATGTTTGTATTAAGTTACAAACGTATAAAGCTCGATGACGAATAAATCGTTTTTTATTATCATTTCCTAGCTGAATTATTAACAAATATTATACCAGCGCTTCTTGCATTAATATGCTAATAATGCACTTTCGCGCCAAAACGTTCAACAGTACATTTTGACTGGACGCGCATTCTCACTCCGAAACGTGTAACAGTACATCTTAGCTGAAGGATAATGATGAACATGAATATAATAATAACGACGATGTATCTTAAAAGTTTTACATCGGAATTTTGGGTCGCAATATCTTCGCACATAGAAAAAAAATAACAGTTTTATTACACAATTCGAGCGGAAACTCGATTGAGCGTATGTAGAACTTCGATTCAATCGTTATTGAGATCCCTCGCAATTCGTGATCTCGCATAAATCAACATGATAGTGTCGCTGTGCATGGTTTAGCATCAAGACACCGTGTTTCCTGATTTAAAAAATATCACACACAGAATGTATTTTAAAACATAAATCCACATTTAAAACAATCAACATATTAATGGCATGATTCTCTACGATAACTATACAAGATAATCCAGATAAGGAGGAGCTGGCATATACATGTTCTTCATAAAAAACTGAGTCGAAAATATCAATATCAAAATGTTGAGTGTCAATAATGTTTGAATGGTGAGTCTTTGAAACCATCAAACTATCGCGTTTAAAATTTGCGCTGTTAAACGCGGCGCAATCAAGTGACCGGTCACGCGGATATTTTGATGGATATCGCTAAACGTCACAATGTTGAATAAATATTGAAAAGGTTCCGTGAAATCTTTATTAACATCTACTGCTGTATCCTTAAATTGAGTTCAATTTAATTGACGAGGAATAATTTCAATTGCAAATTCGAATAATAAACATAACAAAAAATAAAACATCATTACAAAATATGTGCTTTTGAAATACACATTTTAAGTAATAAACATATAATTAATTACATTAATAATAACATTAATAAATTAAATCAATATTAACTAAATTATTCAAATAAATAATAGTAAACAATAATATTAAAAACATCAATCAACAAATATTTCCAATTTTTTTTTAAATAGTTTTATCATAAACAACATTAGAAAATATTTACATTTGAAATTCATAATAAATACAAATAAATATTTCATATTTATGAAATGAAATGAATAAAATTCTAAATTACGACATGAAAAGAAAGAAAATTATTATTAATATTACAGTGAAGGAATTGAAATAAGCAAATAATAAGCTGTATTTTTACTAAAAATTACATTTTTAAAAATGTTTTAAAAATTTTTAGAGTAAGTCTTTGAAATAGCCATCATTTATTGTTCAAAATGTAATTTTTCGAAACTCTTCTCCAGTGAACAGAATAATAAATAGTTGCTTTTAATGCTTATCTGGTTCTAAACAATCATTAATAAAGTAATAATCCAAATTTGTTGTTTTTTAAAAAGATATTCAATTTGTCAGTACAAATTTGTATAATATGAATAATTTATTATGAGAGCAGTGTATTGTCAATTACAAATATATAAGTTGTGTTAAAAATTTTTGTTTCTGAGAAAAATATCATAGATAAGGATTCAGTATAATTTGTAACAATAAATTATAAAATAATTCTCAAAAAAAATTGTGAAATATTTAATACAAAACAGCATCGATAAAATGCAGCTTAGAAACCTATGAAATTGATTTGAGTCTAACGGTTTCTGTTTTTTTATCAAAAATACCATTTGAGAGAGAAAAAAATGGAGGCCACAATGTAGTTATAGTCCAGTTTTTTTTTTTTGAAAATCATTAAAATCAAAGTTATTTTCAAATAATGATAACTCTTATTAATAAATGCGTTAATTTATTTTTGAGATTCTACAGTATATATTTATATACATTTAAAGGTACACTTATCGATAAAAATGAATATGAATACAAATCGAAATGAAAGTCGATCGATAATAGTTAATCGACTGTTTGTTAATTAACGATAACAGTTGATTATCTCTTTGCCGAAAGTTGTTTTCATCAGAAGCGTGAAAACTTCAAAATATGTTTGAATAATGAAAATGTAAAATTCTAAACTTTGATGCCCCGACACTATTCACTAGTTTTTCCGAACAATTATTATGATTCCTCGGTATTAATTATCAAATCTCATCTTTCTCAATTTTTTGCGTGCTTTCTACAGATTATCCTTTATCGCGACTTTATCGTGAATATACCGATCTTTTCGATAGATAATCTACTCTGCTGAATTTTTTTTCTTTTCCTTATACCTTTTCTTTGTTCCCAATATTACTGATCATTGCTTATCTGCTTATTTTCTATTAGGATAATGTATATTATTATGTAATTATATATTATGTAATTATTACTTTAGTGTAAGAATATTTGTTTTTAATTGTTTTTAATTTCATAATTTATATAATATTGTTTTTATTATCATAATTTAATATAACCAATTCTGTTATTTTTTCTTAATATTCACATAAGTATCTAATGAATATATTGATATTTCTCTCTTTCTGATAATTTTTTACTTTTATATAGGTAGAATACATACTCGTAAAATTTGATGATGATGCAAAAACTGCGAAGCTTAGTTTAAGAGCTATGGAAATATTAAGAATTTTAAATGAGAAAGAAAATGAAGATCCAGAGTAAGTCTAAATTATATATACTGATATTATAATACTTAATTCAGATAAACATCCGAAAACCGCGACTATTTCTGATTTCGATGAAACTTTATAAAAAGTTTGATTTCAGGTTAAAATGAAAATTCTTAAAAGAATTTATGATGACTTCTAGGAAAAAGCTATTATTTTAAATAGTAAAATGAATAATAAATGTTTATATTAATGATGAAATCATCAATTTTAATGATCTTAAAGTATATTAAAAAGAAAAGTTACTTAGTTTTCTCCGTTAATCTGATAATTCTGTAATGAATCTACCATGTACAAAAGATTTGATATCAACTGACATCGCGTTAAATCTCATCAAATTAAATAAACAATATTATAATTCTAATAATATGTATCATTTATATAATAATTTGATATTAACAATGAGTACCAAGTAAAATTTCATGAATAAAGAATATAATCCAAGTGGTATTATTTTCAATTTTTATGCCATGAAATCTAAGTAGCGTCTTTATATTCCTATTGAAGGATCTTTCTATTCCATTTTAAATGGCTTTAATTTTTCATAAAAGAAATTATTGTATTGCAATTCATTCAAAGACATTTTCTTTTTCAAATAAAGTAGTAGTTATTTAATTCTCCTTCAAAATTTCGTAATAATATTACAAATTCGTAATTATATTACAAAATTTCATTATCTTGCTCAATTCAAGTTATCACAAAAAGTTAAAGAAGGAATACTTAGCGTTGCTAGATCTTGATATAATAACATATTAGTATAAATATAAATATAATATATAAATATAATATATAAAATAAAAAAAATAAGAAATATTCCCATAAGAGTAAAAGTATCCAGTGTATGTATATATGCGATTGAGTTATACAGTCGTAGAAGTATGAAAGTTATGCAAGCTATTAGTGCAAGTTTAAGTTTAAGATAAATTTGGACTTGTAAAACACGCGTTATAAAATTATTAAGTATAATATTTAGATTAAATTCATTATTACTTTGAAATTAAAATTATCTTTCATTATTATTATGAACTATTATTGTAATTTTTAAATTTAATTATTTTCATAGTTTTTCTTATTTGATTCAGAGGACCAAGTGTTTTTACAAAAAAAAAACTTTTCTATTTAAATTAAATTTGTTCATTTTATAATGTCAATTTTTTTAGTTTTTTTGTGATAACACTTGAATTGAGCAAGGTAATGCAATTTTGTGATATAATGTTTGTTTTGAAGGAGAATTAAATAACTATTATTTTAGTTGGAAGAGAAAATGTCTTTGAATGAATTGTCATATAATAATTTCCTTTATAAAAAATTAAAACTATTTAGATTAGAAATAAACTCTTTCAATATCATAAGAATAATATAATTCAAGTGATACTATTTTTAATTTTTATATAACAAAAGTTAAGCAAGAATATAACGAGATCGTTATATTCTTGCTTAGCTTTTGTTATATATTTTTTATTTAACTTGGTACCAATTGCTGATACCAAATCTTTTATACGAATGATACATAGAATTTTGTAGAATTTAACTTGGCGTCAGTTGTTGATATCAAATCTTTCATACAAGTGATACATATATCTGTCATTGGAGTTAAGTAAATCAAAATGATACATATTGGAAAAAAATTGCTCTACCAAATTAAAAAATAAAACTATTTGATACTTACTATCTTTACTAAGTGATACGTAAAAATTATGAAAACTATGTTATGAAAACATTATTTAATTTTTACCAAGTGATATCTGTTATATCTGTTTGTTATATCTGTTTGTGTTTTTGCGTTGAAAGTCTTCTTATTTCAACCTTTCAAAAAAAGTAATAGTAAAAAGTTACTTTTATTTTTTTTTAGAAATATTTTTATTGAAGATTTTATTTTGATTCAAGTAATAATAGTTTTAATTCTCCTTCAAAAATTATTACATAAAAGTTATTATTTGATTTAATTTTGAGGGTTTTTTCTTAAAAACTGATTTATTTAAATAAGATAATATTAATGAATGAATATCTTAATTAACATATTTTCCTTTGTTTTGTATAACATTTCTGGCAAAAGATGGATTCCGATAAAAAAATTCTTTTTTGGAGTTGATCCAATTTTCAAATTTTCTTACACCTTCGAAATTATGTGTATCCTCTAGAGCATGTTGCATCAATCGGAAATGAAAAGAAGATGGAGCAATATCTGAAAAATTGCGGTGAGACTTCTCATTTCAGCTCTAATAATGTTTGCTTCATGATAATGCAATATGAAGTCGAGCATTGTCATGAAGAAGAATCACTTTGCGTCGTTTATTCGCAGTTTCTGGTCTGCTTGCTTTAATTTATATAATTGTTGTCGATAACGATTAGCGGTGATACAATACTTTCTTTCGGATTAACAGTTCATAATACACAACATCTTATTAACACCTTAATTAATAGAACAATATTAGCATAAGTTTCTATCAGAATTCTATGACCTTCGCCTTTCTTCTGATTAAAAAATGCTCTGTAAGAAGCTCCATTTTTTAAATCGTATAATCATGATGTTTACTGCGTCTATTGTTAATAAGTGCCTAAATACTATGGAGTAATAGTAAAGCATTAAAATATATGTAATTCATATTTGTTAATACAAAATATATGATATCAATAGAAACTTATCTTTTTAAAAAAAGTAAACGAAGATGTTAAGCATATATGTGCTTCTCGAATAAAACGTAAATCACACGTATCTTTTTATTATTCATTATCTAAGCAATAGTAGTTTTAATTCTTTTTTAAAGATATTCTTATTGAAGATTCTCTTATTCCAACCCAAGTAATGTCGGCTTTCTAATTTTGTCAAAAATTATTTCTTGAAAAAAACTTTCAAATTGAAAATTAAAACCCAAATGATACAGTCTTATCTAACCAAGATAAATACTAAAAGTAAAATCTAAGTGTAGATACTATCTTTGTTACTTAATAATGATATGTATCATTCATGATATGAAATATTTGATGTCAACAACTGACATCAAATTAAATTCCATAAAATTTTATGTATTATTAGTTTAAAAGATTATCTTTTTAAAAAAGATAAAGAAAGACGTTAATAGTATATATGCTTCTCGAATAGAAAAAGTGATACATTATGTATCTTTTTATTATTCTTACCCAAGTTTTAATTCTTCTTAAAAAAATGTTCTTTTATTGAAGGTCCTCTTATTTCAACTCAATTAATGATAGCTTTAATTTTCTGTCAAAAATTATTACTCCTTAAAAAAACTATTGTGCCAAAGTAAAAATTAAAATCCAAATGATACATTCTTAATCAAGTTAAGTTCTATCAAATTAAAAAGTAAAACCTAAGTGGTAGTACCCTGTACTATTTTTATTATTTTACATATATACTTAACTTCAATAATATATGTCATTTATATAAAAGATTTGATATCAACAAGAGCTAAGTTAAATCCATATCAACTATAAATATGGAATATAATCCAAGTGGTATTATCTTTAACTTTTGTGCAATGACATCTAAGTATACAGGGTGAACAAACATCTCAGAACAAACATTTGTTCTTAAAATGACATTCCTAATAATTTTAAGACAATTTTTCCTTTGTCAAAATTTTATCCTTGTTTTGTTTTTTAATTATAAGGGAAAATAACATGTTTTCCCTGTCCTTTCCTTTCTTTTCTCTTCTATCTTGTAGAGATATCTTCATACCATAGCCGAGCTGGAAAAAAATAGAATAATTTCATGACTGTAAATTTCAACGAGATTCTCATAAATCCACCAAATATTATTAAAATTTTATCTTTCACATTAATTGTATCACATTTATGTGAATTTTTGACTTTCACATTAATTGTATCACATTTCTCGCACATTTGATCGATTTACAAAAGAATCTGAACATATATTCGTTTCAATTCAACTTATTGCACCGTGTGCATCAGTTCAAACAATGCAGGAATAAAAAACAGACCTAATTGTTAGACTTAAATCTAGTTGCACAACTTTCGTAACTTACAACTATGGTATACAACCCAATCACATATATGTACACACACTGGATACTCTCATGGGAATATTTGTTATTTTTCTTATTTTAAATATTACATCGTATTTTTAGTATGTTATACTATGATCTAGTAGCGCCAAGTATTTACTTTAATTTTTTTGTAGTAACTTGAATAGGCAAAGTAACACAATTTTATGATAACGTTTTAAATATTGTTTTGAAGGAGAATTAAATAATTATTACTTTGGTTGGATGAAAAAAATGTCTTTGAATAAATTGCGAAATGAAAATTTCATATAAGAAGAATTAAAGCCATTTGGATCGGAATAGAAAGGTCCTTTAAGAGAATAAACAAAGATATATATTGGATTGTCCGGAAAGTTCGTGCCGACTAACTTATATAATTTAATAAATATATATTAAAATTTAAATTTTCTGCGTTTCAATTTTCCTTCAACATTGGCACCAATACTTAAGTTTCATTGTATAAAAGTTAAAGATAGTACTACATTATATTTTTTATTTAATTTGGTATGGGATTTAGTTTTGCGCCAATTGTTGATATTAAATCTTTTATATGAATGATACATTTTATTAAAATTAAATAAATAGCAAATATAGTATCACTTGGGTTTTACTTTTTAATTTGATAGAATTTAACTTGGTTAATTAATACTGTATCATTTAATTTTTAATTTTGTACAATGGTCTTTTTCAAAGTTAAAATTACTTAGGTTGGAATACGAGAATCATGAATATCTTTGAAGAAGAATTAAAACTGCTATTATTTAGGTTGGAGTAATAAAAAGATACTTAAGTATCACTTAGGTCCTATTCGATAAGAATGTATATATGTATATATATATATATATATATATATATATATATATATATATATAGTAGTNTATTAGTAGTTAGTTAGTTAATTATAGAGTAAGTCGGTCGTACTAACTAACTACTTAGTTGTAGTACGTACGTAGTACTACTAC
>NW_012130106.1:1940363-1941748 GCF_000143395.1 Atta cephalotes | reverse complement strand
AATATACTCTTCGTTTGAATTTTTTGTTTAAAAAATTTTTTCGTTATATTTGATCCTTAAGCCCTATATATTCTTGATATTGTTGTTTAAATTAAGTCCTTTGTTCTTATAATAATTTAATATTTTTATTTCTTTGTTTCTCATTCTGTATTCTTTACCAGCGGTTTTCATCTCCTTAATAATTTCATCCATGATGATATTAAAAAGTATTGAACTAAGACTGTCTTCTTGTCTTATTCCGATTGAGACTGATATCTTCTTTGTAAGGTTATTTCTCGCCTTTATGCAGGTACTGTTATCGGTATTCAATTCTTTAATGATTGTTACGATGTATGGGTTCAGTTTTCGGTTTCTCAGTAGCCTTAATACATTAGTAAATCTCATTATCAAAGGCTTATGTAAAGTCGATGAAGCACATGAAGGAAGGTTTGTTAAATTCTATAGCTTTTTCAGCTATCTGGCGAAATATGAATATTGCATTCGTCATGGATCTCTTTCGACGAAACCTCTGTTACTCCTCGCTAATGCTTATTAATGCGACTTCCTCCGATATAATTTTCGTGAAGAGTTTCGCGACCAAACTCAAAAGACTTATGCCTCTATAATTCTTAAGATCAGCCTTGATCCCTTTTTTAAAAACGAGTACATTATGCATTTTTTCCTCTTTTGATTCTTTTTTTTTCCATGAGAATTCTAATAAAGAGTCCAAAACTTTTGAAGTTGAAATGCTGAACAAGTCTGTCATTGATGTCCCTTTTATGTTTTCCAATTTTTGGTGGACCTATTTGTACAAAAGATTTGATATCAACAACTGGCGCCAAGTTAAATTCTAGCATCTTCTTATTCCATCTCTCTTCTCCCCTCAAAATAATAATAACTTTAATTTTTCTTCAAACATATTTTTATTGAAAATCTTTCTATTTCAAATAATAATAGAGCTTCAATTAGCCTTTAAAAATTATTATATAAAAATTATTGGGAATTTGTTTCATCAGAGTACAGTCCAAAGTGTCCAAAAGTTAGGTTTTATTGATGAATTTTTTTATTAATAACTTTTTAACGAATAACGATCCAATAACCCAACATCACATCATTTTCATGTTTATTCTTTCCACTATAAATGTGCAGTCCTCAAGTCTATGGTTTCATAAAAAAAAAATCTTGAATAAAAATATCTTCAAAAAAGAATTAAAACTATTGCTTAGGTTAGAAAATTTAATAAAAAGATATTTAACATATCATTTACGCTCTATTCGAGAAGCACGTATATTCTTGACGCCTTTGTTTGCTTTTTTTTAAAAAGGTAAGTTTGTACTGATACCCATTTTAACAAATACCACATTTTTATATACACACATTTATATATATATATATATATATCACAC
>NW_012130106.1:1937219-1939479 GCF_000143395.1 Atta cephalotes | reverse complement strand
TTAGTAAGTAAGAAATAATAAGTACTATATTAGTTAGTAGTAAGTAAATAATAATAAGTATACGTACTTACGTTACGTACTTACGTATAGTAAGTAGTATATATATATATATATATATATATATATATATATATATATATATATATATACGTGGTCATTTGATAAGTTTGGTAAATTTACATGAAATGGCGCTACAATCCATTTGATGACGTGACATCTCGAAAGATCCACTCTTCGAACCCCTTCAGGCCAAATTTCAGCCAGAAAGGGCGCATAGTTCACGTTTGATAGTCATTTGAAGCGAGATTGGCGCGCAAAAAAGTGCTCTTCCATCAAGACAACGCGCCGTGCCACAAGTCGACCGTTGCAATGACGAAACTACGAATTGGGCTATGAATTGATTCCTCATCCACTCTATTCTCCGGATTTGGCTCCGTGTGACTTCTTTCTGTTCCCAAACCTAAGAACTTGGTTCGGTGAGAAGAAATTCTCGTTAAAGGAGGAAGTCATTGTCGCCGTCAATGAGTATTTTGCAGACTTTGAGACAGCCTACTTCAAATGACTACTAAACGTGAACTATGCGTCCTTTCTTTCGAAGAGTGGATCTTTCGAGATGTCGCGTCATGGATTGTAGCGCTATTTCATGGAAATTTACCAAACTTATCAAACGACCTACATATATATATATATTATAGTCGAATAACAGTTAGCATGACATGATTCCTTATAAAAGAATAAAAAAAATGTAATAAAATTTTTCGATTTTCTGCTTAGTTTTCGAAAAGATTCAGTTTGAAAATTCATTGCGTACGTATGGTTTTACGACTAACAATAAGTTATTATTCGTCGAGCGATTAGTCACATAATTAATCACGTGTTCACGAATAATTAAAAAATCAAAATATTTTGCCGAGAATTCTGGCATCGACAATTAGGCAGGCACAGTTAGTATTCGATAACGAAGGCAACAGTTCCAGCAATACTGTAATCGATGCAAAATTTTGTTCACCAAAATTTTTTGTGTTTTTGTTTAAACCTATAATAATTTTATATTTCGTGTAAACATATTATTTATAAACATTATATGCGTTATACATCGCTCGACGAACTGTAGTTTAGTCATAATGGCATACGTATGTAACGAATTTTTACACTCGATTTTCTCGAAAACTAAGCAGAAAATCGAAAAATTCTATATATATTTTTTAATTTTTTCATGAAAAATCATGTCGTGTCTGCTTTTACATATTATTTGATCGGATCCTAACGCCCGATCCTTTTTTTACCTTTTTAAAATGATAATTATTCATGAAATTTTGTTGGATTTAACTTGACGCCTGTTGTTATAATAGAATATCAAACCTTTTATACGAATGATACATATTATTAGTTAAGTAACAAAGATAGTATCACTTAGGTTTTACTTTTAATATTTATCTTAGTCACTATGGATCAAAATGATTCGAACATCATCTTTCATGCTAGGTTTCAGAATCTTCCTAACATCGAAAGGATGTACTTGTCATCGACTGAGGTTTGAAACTTTTATGCATTAATAGAGTGTAGATTAATAGAATGCTTAGCTTTTTAATTGCACCGTTAGTATGCGTATGGCAGCACAAAAAGCGTTTTTTCTCAAAGTCAAAGTATCAGCAAGTGTGACCAATGTGTCATTTTCATTTAAAAAATTTATATTTTTGAATTAAATTACAAAAGTAAGTAAGATATAGATTGAGTTCTTCAAATAAAGATTTAAAAAAATGATGAAAAAAAAATGTCCGTCGTGCCTATGTCGGACCCATGTGTGATAAATACACTCTCTAAATCTGAATCAGCGGATAATCTACTGAAGTGACATATTTGGTACTGAATTATCAGCATATCATATTAGCATATTTGACACTGGATAATCAGTTCAATTATAAAAGAAAAGAAGTTTGAGCATTATGTAGTTAAAATACCAATATATTTGCACGTTCTAGCACATTATAATTCCTATCTTACTTATCATATGTACATTGAATAATATTATATATACATTGAATCTTATATTTGAAGCAAGGTTAGAGATATCACATTTCATTCATTAATTAACAGTGGCGTTTGGCACTGAATCAGTGATTATCCATTGATTTATATTTAGAAAACAGTTTATTTGTGTAATGAGATTGCTGTGATGAAGAGTAACGTTTTCTATTGTATGTATTTTTTTTCTTTTACGTTTTTCCACTTATATTTGTCGTTTTATTATATTTTTTTT
>NW_012130106.1:1906455-1936160 GCF_000143395.1 Atta cephalotes | reverse complement strand
TTATTATACACACATTATATATATATATATATATCACACAATATATATATATATATATATATATATATACATATATATATATATATATCACTAGAATTAATTAAAGACTTTTGTAATATTACTTGGATTGAAATAGGAAGATAGTAATTTGGAAAATATGTCGATGAGAGGAGCCCGTGCTTCGGTGACCTTGATCTTGACAAAGTCATTACCTTGAGTGACCTCCAATAGATTTTAATCGTCATTCGTTATTCATTAAAAAGTTATTAACAAAAAAATTCATCAATAACTTTAAATATGATTGTTCCGATGAAACAAATTCCCAATAATTTTTATGTAATAATTTTTTAAGGCTAATTGAAGCTCTATTATTATTTGAAATAGAAGATTTTAATAAAAATATGTTTGAAGAAAAATTAAAGTTTCTAAAAAACATTGCATTGTTGTGGAAGATAGATAGGAAGAAATACTACCAACTTTTTGCGTAATTATAGATTGTATAATTTGTATTTAATAGTTTTATTAATGTTATTGAATTTGAGTTCAATTTCTTTACACTGAGGATGATCTAATAATAAGATCGAATATGTTCTAAGAATCTGAAATACATAAAAATCAGACTTGCAGCTCCTTCTTGTTATTTATTGTTTATTATTATTGAGCCATTATATATTAAGATTATTTTTATTAAAGTTATTATTATTTTTGGGGGAAGGATAGAATAAGAAGACAGTAGAATTTAACTTGGCGCCAATTGTTGATATTAAATCTTTTGTACAAATGATATTACTAGAGCACAATATTAAAATTATTACTTTTTTTTTGTTCGAAAAAGAATAAATAATACGTATCACTGGAGTAAGTAAATTTTGCGTAAATAACTTTTATGTAATAATTTTTGAAGGACAATTAAGGCTACTTGAATCAAAATAAAAAGATCTTCAATGAAAGTATTTTTAAGAAAAATGAAAGTTACTATTACTTTTTTTTGGAAGGTTGAATTAAGAAGACTTTCAATGCAAAAGTACAAAAAGATATAACGAGTGTCACTTGATAAAAATTAAACAACATATCTCTTAATATATGGGAATACAAATAAGTTTCCGCCGTTTGCAAAAGACGGTGCCACTAATAAACTATAGTTAAAATTGTTTGTAAAATGACATATCGTAAGATTGGACATCCGGCAACACCATAACCTTGAAATATTAGCGATTTTGTATCATATATTTTGTATCATATATTAGCATCATATATTTTGTATCATATATTAGCATCATATATTTTTTTTGGTACGAAAATGTCGAGTTTTGAGTCGAAGCGTCATTTTGCGGAAACTTTTGATTTGATACTTATTGAATTTGAAGAAATCTGTACCTGAGGCTCATAGATTGCTTGTAGAAGCATATGGTGATGCTGCCTTAAGTGAGAGAAGTTGTCGTGAGTGGTTTCAAAAGTTTAAGAACAGTGAATTTGATGTCGAAGACAAAGAACGTAGTGGAAGGCCGAAAGTGTACGAAGACGCGGAATTGGAAGCATTATTGGATGAAGATTCGTGCCAAATGCAAAAAGAACTTGCACTTACATTAGGAGTGACTCAACAAATTTCATATCGTTTGAAATCATTGGGAATGATTCAAAAGCAAGGGAATTAGGTTCCATATGAACTGAAGCCGTTGAACGCCGATTTTTCACATGTGAAATGCTGCTTGCAATAAACGAAAGAATTTTTTGCATTGTATAGTCACTGGTGATGAAAAATCCACTACGATAACTCAAAGAAGAGGAAACCATGGAGACCTGGCCTGCTTCAACATCGACAATCAAGCCGAATATTCATGGAAAAAAACTCATGTTGTATATTTGGTGGGATCAGCTTGGTGTCGTGTATTATGAGTTGCTCAAACCGAACGAGACCATTATTGGGGCTCTCTATCGAACATAATTGATGAGATTGAGTCAAGCACAAGCAAGGAAAAACGCGTCCATTACTACTCCAGGCATGACAAAATTATTCTCCTGCATGATAATGCTCGATCACATGTTGCGGCGCCGGTCAAAATCTACTTAGAAACACTCAAATGGGAAGGTCTACCCTGCCGTATTCTCCAGATATTGCTCCTTCCGACTATCACTTGTTCTGATCGATGACGCATGGCCTGTCTGAGCAGCACTTCACATCAAATGAAGATACCAAAAATTGTATCGATGATTGGATATTCAAAAGATGAAGCATTCTTCCGACGTGGTATTCACATGCTACCAGAAAGGATGGGAAAAAGTAGTGGCTAGTGATGGCCATTACTTTGAATAAAACATTATGTACCGTTCTTTCACAATAAATGCTTAATTTTTTATTAAAAACGGCGGAAACTTATTTGTACTCTAGTATTAATTGATTTTAATATATCACTTAGTAAAAATAGTGTGCATCATTTTTTTTCCACTTTTAAAAGATATTTTATCACTTTTAGAGATGGTATGTATCAGTTGATTTTATTTTTTAATTTGGTTGAGCGGTTTTTTTTCAATACGTATCATTTAGGTTTTATCATATTTATGTTTTATCATATAAATAATTTCTTTCAAAGTACACATAGAGCTTTTTTTACTTTTTTTTAAAAAGGTAAGTTTATACAAATTAAAGTTACTACTAGATTTTTGAGATAATTTTACTAGAGTAAACTAATTATTACTAGATTTAAATAAACTTTGTGATATAGCAATTTTTATGTAATAATTTTTGAAAAATTAATCCTCCGCGATCTAGGTGAGGTATGGCATACCCCAGCAAAATGAATTTCTATAACTTCTTAAAAAGTACCGCGCACATATTGTCGGCAATTGGAGAATGCATTGTTACCAATCAAATAAACAATAAATTATAGTATATTTATAATGAAGTATGGTATGATTTGAGATATACCCAAATATGATCCATTGATTTTCCACCTGGTCCCCGACGGAGATTTAAAGCTATTACTTAACTGAGAATAGAAAGACTCAAAATATTTATAAAGACTGAAAATATTTTTGAAAAAAGTTAAAGTTACTATTATTTTTTTTGGAGAGGTTGAAACATCTTTTTTAACTTGATGTGTTATTGATATGTGAATGATACGTATTTATTAGAATTAATTTATTTATTTGTTATGGGATTTAACTTGATGCCAATTGTTGATATCAAATATTTGTACGAATGATACATACAATTTTGGAATTTAACTCGATGCCAGTTATTGATATCAAATCTTTTATACGATATTTATACGAATAATATACGAATAATATATAATATATCATTAGATTTAAATAAATAACAAAGATAATACCACTTGTTTTTATTTTTAATATTTATCTTGAATAGTTAAGATTGTATTATTTGGATTTGGTAAAACTTTTTCTTTATACAGTCAGCTTCAAGTGATCTATAATTGATCTTGTTTTTAATCCTCAAGGAGGTTAAAATCACTGATTTTTCCGTCGCTCATCAAAAAATTATAAACAAAACAATTTTTATGAATAATATATAATTTTCGAACACAAATACATATTACAGCAATGTTTTTCCTTGACAGAAGGAGCTGGAGACAGATCTCGCTTTACATGGAAAATCGTGGATCCCTTGGGAGGGGGGGGGGGGGATGCAACTCGTTTTGTGTGGAAAGTCGTACGCTCCTTGGTAGAGAGGAAAATAGGATGAAACTCAATGTACCTTGTGTTCGAAAATTATATACTATTCGTAAAAATCGTTTTGTTCATAACTTTTGAATGAGTCACAAGCAATGGAAAAGATAGTGATCTTAATCTCCTTGAGAGTCAAGGTCAAAATTAATGTCAATTGGAAGTCTGAGGCTGACTATTAAACGGGAAAGTTTTATCTTAGATTTTAATTTTTAATCTGGTACAATAATTTTTTCGGGAAATAATTTTTGATAGGGAAGTAAAGCTGCCATTATTTAGATTAGATAATAAAAAGATTCGTAATATATTAGATTCTACTCGAAAAGCACGTATATATTAGCACTCTTTTTTATCTTTTGTTTTTAAAAGATAGGTTTTTGTACTAATATACGCATTTTATAACAAATGTGTGTAACAAATGCCAATATGTGATTTTGGTTGCATCTTAATCTCCTTTAAATATTAAATTATAAACAAATGGAGATTGAGGCCGAATAGATTATTATTATCTTCTAGCTTAACGAGTGTATAATTTATACAAGTGTATACAAGTATAATTTTATTTCCGTTCTTCTTTTGTTAAATATTAATTATAAACATATCGATACATATCGATAATCATGGTGGAAAAGTTACATGATGTGCTCAATTTGCAAGCGTCTTTTTCTAATTCTTTGCCCTCTCTCTTGTTTACTCATTGTTCAGATCATAGTTTAGTCAATCTTAGTTGTTGTCTTCATTGTATGCAAGTCATTTAAATTCGGATTCTTTTTATCATGTACTACTCAGACTATCAACATTTGTCGCGTCGCATGCTCTAATATACCCCTACCATAGCTTCTGCTCATTCGCAACGCACTTGTTGGAGCGATAATAGGAGTTATAATTTAATTATAGGAGCATTTTGGAACGAGTAAATCTACAATATTTGTATAACTATAGTAAAATTCATTTTGGATTCAACAAAAAATTAAGAAGAGAAGATGCCGATAAATAAAACAATTTTTGAAAAAAAAATGTAAAATAAACTTTGGATGTGGATTATAGTTTACAAATAAAGGATAATAATAATAATAATAATTATGATTATTATTATTAATAATATAATAATAATTATTAATATATAATAATAATAATAATAAAAGGAAATATATTAAGGATAAAAAAATTGTTCAGACTAACTTGTGTAATTGCATAAAGAGAATTATCCAATCGCATATCTATTATGAAGATGTTCGTAAAATGCAATTAGAATTTTCTTTATGTATTCATTTATACAGCTATGCAGATTTGTCTGGATAAACTTTGAAATAAGAATTTTGCATGTATAATATAAAAGAAACTTTAATAAATGACAAATGAGTTTACAATTATAACAATGAACAGTGTAACTTAAGAGGACTCAAAATAAATGTATGAATCACACGTACATTGTACTAATAATAAAACTATATATTAATTACTTAAATGATACACAACAAATTTTAATATTTGCATAGTTAGAGAGAAAAGGCATACATGCACGGGACAAAGATGCATTGAAATCAATCGTAACAATCTCATTTATTTCTTCGCAGTTGGCAGGCCTCGGATACCCCGATTCGCAAAAATGGTGGTTTTGCCGAAACTGAGCGTACCTTCCACTATGTGATTAATAAATCGCTTCCTCATTATCATTTCCTAGCTTAGTTAGCAATTTCCAGCATATAATTTTGTAACCATCTGATCTTCTTTTAGTAAATATTAAGTTATAAATAGTAATAATAGTAATAGTAAATAGTAATAATGTAATCTTCTTACGGAGAGACTCTCCAAATTCAACAACAAAATATCCCAAAAAACCAGGGCGAATGAGAGTCAGTGTGGTACGCAATCTTAAATCCTTATTCCAAAATAGTACGTTTTAATTCCCTTGGAACTATCCTCAGCAATACAATTTCAAAATATCACTCCCTTTATGTCTAAGGAAAAAAATCAGATTAACAGATTTGATATTATAAAATCTAATCAAAAACATTAACACAATTATAATATAAATATTTCAAACCATTCTAACAAGTTACAAATTAAAATTTAAAAAATTGGTGACTCATCCCAAGACATAGAAGAAATTCGTTTCGACGTTGGATCAAAAAATAATTTAAAATTTATTATCACTAGAGTATCATGTTAAAACGCATGTTAATCGCAGCTCGAATGAAACAAGACTAATATAATACATTTTATATAATACGTAAGACGTGTCAAATCAATAAGGAAAATAAAAAGAAGAAAAAACAAAGTCATAAACAATAATTTGTATAAACTATAACTATTTAAAATATAACTATTTAATATCTTTTAATAATTGTATGTAAGTTTGATGTACACCCTCTATATCTGAGTGTAAATTGAGACTTTTGTTGCATGAATATATGAAGACACTCAAATATTAAATGTTTATTAAGAAAATCTCTTCATCTAATATCTCGATATTCTCCCAATCGAAGTCATGTTCAAGTTCAATCCGATGTTTTGTGACGATTAGTTGTTATTATTCCGATTAATATAATTACGATGCTTAGCCAATCTAGTTTTAAGTTTTCTTCCTGTCTGTCCAACATAAGAGGCATCGCAGGATTTATATGAGATTTTATACACAACATTTTTGCCTTTTTCTCTTGGAAGGATATCTTTATGTCCCTTGATCAAACTATTTAATTTGTTTAAGCTAGTAAAAGCTAATTTAGTGAGTTTTAAGTTTTATTAATTTTTTTGAATTCGTTTGAAATTTTTGGAATATACAGTAATACAAATCAAGAAATACAATCCTTTTTGATTTCATCATTTGATTCTTTCGGTTGTATCGTACTTTTATGAATAAGAATTTTTCAACGTGTGTTAATAGTATTCAAAATTTGATTAATTGGATAATCATTTTTTTAGTAATGTATTGATAATGTATTGATAATGTATTCGAAATTTTTTTGGTAATATTTGGAGTCCGAGTAAAGACGCTTTGTCATACCTATTATTAAGCCTTTTTTTTATGAGAGTGACGAAAAAATTAAGGTATTTTCTTGTAACTTATGGTACTAGTTAAATTCAATTAGATTATTATTAATAATAATAATATCCAAAAAATTTATTTTGTTACCAAATTCTATGGTAAATTTTAATTTGTCATGTAACGAATTAAAGGTCTCAACAAAATTTTTTGGAACTATCATAACAATATCGTCTATATAATGAAAATAAAACAAGGATTGAAAAACTCAAAGTCTCTAATGCCTTTGCTTCCAAATCCGTCATTATTAAATCGGCTACTATTGGAGAGAGGAGCGATTCCATAAGAGTACCAAAATTTTGTTTATAAAATTGCCCATCAAAGCTAAAATAAATTAAATTAAGTACTAACCGGTTCCCTAACATATTCATCTTTCGAGATGTTGACCTTATCCTTCAAAAAATTCCACCTCTTATCAATATTCTCAATAATCAACTCAATAGGGATATTGATAAACAAGGATACAACATCCAATTATAAGAAATTATAAGACATGTTCAATTTCAAAACGTGCTTCTTTAAGTCTTTTTACTAATTAAAAACTGTTATCAATATTGTTATTAAAATCGATTTAAGTACATTCTTTGAGATGACATCATGTATAAAAGTTGCCAAAGCATAAACTATCTATAGACGATTCTATTATTATTCTGAATCTATTATTCTATTATTAATCTGAATGGGCAATTCAATTTATGTATTTTCGGTAAAGCATAGCTTTCGGGAGAATAATTTAAAATAACTTAAACAAATGGAGATCGAAGTCAAATAAATCATTATGTGAATATATGCGGATATATATATGCGAATGTTCGGGCACGATCAGAGGCGCGTGCGAAGAACCACTGCGTGCGAGTGAATTGGATGCTCATTGAAATAAGATAGCAACGTTTCTTGAAGAGATTCGAAGGCCGTTGACTGCATCCAGTCTATCCGAATATATCTACCTCGTTTGCGCGGCTTACTCAATATTAACAGAGAGCGGAAATTTCTACCGTATTTTTTTTCTGTATTGATTCGAGATCGCATGGAAACGCTTTTCATTAAAATGCCGAAATTTTTGGAGGAAAAATTAACCTCAATTAATATTGACAAAAATATTTATAAAATAGGAAGTTTTAGTAATAACTCTCAAATTTAAAAAAAATTAAAACTTTCAAGACAAATGAGAGTTGGTGCGCAGATTCAATCATAAAATAAAAATTATGTGTATTATATTCTGTTATGGTGTGCAAAGAAATTTTCATATCTAATTTCGGGTATTTCGCGAGGATGGCTCCAAATTTGGTTCGAATTTTAACACAATTTGAATATATTTTTGTGTCTAATTTTTTTTTAATATATCTATGTAAGAATTTGTCATAATTTTTGTTTTGAATGATTGAATCTGTGCACCAATTACTGCACCTTACTTTCATTTACCTTGAAATTAAAAAAAAATGTATTTATGATGTTTTTACAAAGTCAAATCGATTTTATTATAAGTGTTATTGTACCTATTTGTATAAAATAACTTCATATTCTGCAAATCGATACGAGCAAAGTAACAAACATAAACAATGTTTGTATAGATTGAAATTATTGGTAGATTCTGTTTCCACGACTATTGGTTAAAAAGGCGATAATTACATTACAAATATTTTTGTGTCGATTTCAAGTAGGACCATTTTTTTCTCTAAATATTTTGGAATTTTAGAGAAAAACGTTCTCAAACGATCTCGAATTAATACAGAAAAATGCAGAATAAATGTGTTCTCTGTGCTCTGTTTACATTGTGTAGGCCATGCATCTGGAGCGCTAGGACATGATACGGAACAGTATCCTATCCTTTACCGGCGAGTTGCGGATCGAGATTATTAGCTCAATAACAGCTGTCTCTAATTGAGTTATAAGTATACTTGAATTGATAGCTTATCCTTCGATTATATATTATTATACGTGCTTTCATTTTTTCTCTGCGTGCCCTACAAGCGAAAATATTGCAACGCAATATCTACCTTTAAGAATAAGATACGTCATTATTATTGTCATCATTATTGTCGTCATCAATCAGTTCTCAGAATGTATGGTTGCACTGTCTTGCATTAAAAGGCGCTAATTGGATGCCTGCACGTTCGAGTTATGACATTTAGAAGCTCGCGGCTGTGTGCATGTAGGGTGCTTGCCAAGCAGTCTCCATTTTCCGCGCCGAGCCATCGATGGCAGATATTTGGCGCTTTAGAAATTAATTGTTTTGATTGCAAAAATTTGGAAATGATCGAGAACTTTTCGAGAATTATGCTAGGAAATGATAATGACAAAGTAATTTGTTTATGAGAGACTTAATACACATAACGAAAAGAAATCGAACGAAAACGAAATACCCTATAAATCTGTCTAACTATAATAGAAGATGATAATGACAAAGCGACGATTTATTCAACTTTGATCTCCATTTATTTATAGTAATACATAACAAAAGGAGATTGAACAGAAACAAAATTATATAAGATATTGTTAACTAAGCTAGAAAATAATAATGAAAAAGCGATTTATTGATCATCGATCCTTATTTGTTTATAAATTATTATAAAACAAAAGGAGATCGAACGAATCGAAATTAAATGCTTGTTTTTAGTATTATGTAAACTTCAAATGTCGTAGTCAAATGAATAAACGTACATAAATGTTTTTTAGCTTGTTTTGAATGCTTTTTTAACAAATAAAATCAGCCACAAAATACGAATAATTGAGGGAAATATTGATATTTAAAGGCGAATGCGCAATTTGAGCATTCCTCCGTTTTTGCCATGATAAACTTAAGAATGACAGCAGATATCGACTTCAAATTTTTTTAAATAATTGTTAAAGATAACAAAATTGTAAATTTCTACTTTTGCATACAAAAATTTATTTTTTGGGCTCGTTTCAATAAATAATTTGAATTTTTTGATTATTAACCATCATTTTTAAATTTTCAAATTTTAGGTTTAGTATTTTATAGATGAGAATTTCACCAAGAAAATGACACTAAGAAAATCGAAAAATTAATGTATTAAATTAAAGATTAAAACCTAAATGCTGCAATCTTAACTAGTTAAATTCTGTCAAATTAAAAAATGAAATTCAAGTATACTACTTTTGTTATTTACTTAACTCTAACGCATCATTTGTTTAAAAGATTTTATATGAATCGGCGCCAAGTTAAATCTCATATCAAATTAAATAAAGAATATAATTTAAGTGGTATTATTTTTTATTTTTATGCAATGAAACCTTAATTATATATATTTGTATTCCTATTGAAGAATCTTTCTATTCCGATCCAAATTTAATTTTTTTTATATGAAATTTTTATATTGAAATTTATTCAAAGACATTTACTCATTCAAAGTAGTTATTTAATTCTCTTTCTAAACATTATTCAAAATATTATCATAAAATTATCTTATTTTGCCTATTTAAATGTTATCCCAAAAGTTAAAGAAGTCGATACTTAGCGTTGCCGTATCGAATAAGAAAAACTATAAAAACAATTAAAAAATTATAATGATAGTTAATAAAAATAAATTATAATAAATAATTACAATTTTAATGTATAATAATAATGAATTTAATTTGAATGTTACCTTGAATAAAAATAAAGTTTACTGTTTATTTCTTTTTTTTTTTGCAGTTCTAATGAATGTCTTATAAATCGAAATTCATTTATCTTATACTTAAACCTAATAAAGCTTGTACAATTTTTGTAACATATGTGATTGTATACCCCATTGAATATACGCTGGATATTTTTACTGTCATGGAAATATTTGTTATTTTTCTTATTTTATATTCTTATTTTAAATATTATATTCATGTTTTTAATACTATGTCACACTATGATCTAGCAGCGTCAAATGTTTACTTCTTTAACTTTTTGTTTTGATAACACTTGAATAAGGCAATGCAATTTTATGGTAACGTTTTGAATAATGTTTTGAGAATTAAATAACTACTAAGAGAATTAAAATACTACTTTGATTGTAAGAGAAAATACAAAGTGTTCCCAAAAGGTGATACCAAATTTTAGGGATATGTACCAGTATAAGCTTAAATCTGTTGTTTTTTAGTCTGAAAAACACATTTTTTTTTCCTAGGAAGCAAAAACAAATTTATTCAAAATACTTGTCCTCGCTAACTATACATTTTTCCCATCTTTCGGGCAATTTGTGTATACCACACCAAAAAAATTTCTCATCTTTCGAAGCAAATCACTCATCAAGCCATTTTCGGACGTCTTTGTAAGAATCGAAGTGCCGCTCAGCGAGCGCGTGGCTCATCGACGAAAACAGGTGTTAGTCAGAAGGTGCCAGATCTGGTGAGTAAGCGGGATGGGTAGCACTTTCCGATTAAGTGTCTCCAAGTAGTTTTGGACCATTGTTGACGTGTGCGATGGTGCATTATCATGGAGGAAAATCAGCTTGTCATGTCTTTTCCGATAATGATTCATGCCTTTTTTCACACAGAGCACGGTGCAATTTGATCAGTTGTTAGTGATAGCGATGAGCATTAACAGTTTCACCAGATTTTAACAGCTCGTAGTAGATGACTTCTGATTCCACCAAATACACAGCATCGTCTTCCGTCCGAAGCAATTTGATCTTGAGGAAGATGTTGATGGTTGGGCGGGATCAACCCAAGATTTCTTGCGTTTAGGATTATGAAAATAGATCCACTTTTCATCGCCTGTCACAATCCGATGCAGGAACGACTTTTTTTTTGTCTGGCAAACAGAATTTGGCATGTGTTTTGGCGTCGCTCCATCTGCCTATCATTCAGTTCATGCGGCACCCATTTTCCGATCTTTTGAACCTTCCCCATGGCATGTAGCCGCATGGAAATGGCTGCTTGAGAAACATCCAATTGCTCGGCAAGCATTTTTTGCGATTGGGTATCGTCCTCGTCCAAAAGAGCCTGCAATTGACAGTCCTCAACCTTCCTGGGCCGATTTTCACGCTTCTTGTCACTCAGGTCAAAATTGTCGTCTTTGAACCGGCGAAACTAATCTCTGCACGTTGTTTCCGATAAAGCATTGTCGTAGGCTTTCACAAGTATTCGATGCGATTCGGCAGCCGATTTCTTCAAATTGAAACAGAAAAGCAAAGCTTCCCGCATGTGCTTTTTTTTTAGCAAAAAACTAGATATGATTACGAAAGAAAAAATATATGTGGTTGTATGAAATTGCTGATGATGTGCATTGGTTAATGTTGACAGATGTCAAACACATAAAAAAAAGTGTTGTGTGCCCAGGGTAGCTTTTTACGCTTACTAATGCCACCTAGGAATAATTAGCGGATTTAAGCTTATACACCTGTACTCATTAAAACAAATCAAAAAGTCTTAATGAACAGTATTCTGAAAATCTTTTATTTCTGAGTTATGAAGTATTTTCTTCTGTGAAAAATAGAAAATATCTTATTAAAATTTACAATAAATATTCAATGTGCCCTCCGTCTACTTTAACACACAATTCAGCACGTCTCCTCATTGAAGATCAAATACGTTCAAAGATTCCGAGTTTATTTCATATTTGTTGACAACAGTTTTCAATTCTCTGAGTTAATTCATCTATTGTATTAACTGATGTGTGATATACCATGCTCTTCAAGTGTTCCCATAGATAATAATCCAATTTAATTCAGGTGAGCGAGGTGGCCAACTGGCACCGCCATGTCTTACCTTTCTTGAAAACGATTGATGTCTGACATTAACAAGGAAATGGACAGGGGCATCATCGTGTATGAATCACATTCGTTGTCTGTTGTAAAGGAATATGTTATAAAGGAATATGTTCCAAAAGTTCGAATAAATTATTTTCGAGAAAATTAAGATACACTTGTCTTGTTAGTCTATTAGCAAAATGTAAGTCTAATGTCCGATTAGATTATCCAAAAATACCATATCCAAAAATACCTGCCCAAAAAAATTCACAGAAAACGATGCTGATGTCGTGATGCTATGATAGCATGAGGATTTTCATCTCCCCAATCATGTATGTTATGAATATTATTGATCCTATCCCTAGTGAAGGATGCCTCATCAGTAAACAAAATATTGCATAAAAAGTGTGAATCTTGATTGCATCGATGAAAAAGCCATTGACAAAAAGTGATCTGTTATCAACTGCAAATCAACTAAAGAGTCTGAACATGCTGGACTTGATAGGGATGCAAAAGTTGAATATGCAAAATGTTCCACATAATATGATGGCTTGATCTTTCTTGCAGGGCGATTCTTCAACAAGATGTTCCAGGATTTTCTTCAATTGTGCGTAAAATATTTTCCTCGAATACAGGAGTTCCAACAAATCACGGTCTATCGCAGTCAACTAAATTTGGTTTGAACTGTCTCACGTAAGCGTTGATGAATTTTGCTAAACATTCTTCTACTTGGCTGTCGGTGATTCGGATAAGCTGCATGATACAAGCGTGCTGCTTTTGAAGCATTGCCCTTTGCTCTGTCATACATAAAATGAATATCGAGTACTACCCCTAAAATTTGGTATTACCTTTTGGAAACACCCTGTATATTTGAATGAATTATGATATAAAAATTTCATATAAAAAAAACTAAAGCTATTTGGATTTAAATAGGAAGACAAATATAAATATATACTTAAATTTGATTATATAATAATAGTTAAAGGTGGGAGTATCCTTTGAATTAGATTCTTTATTTAATTTAATATAGGATTTAACTTGTTATGCAATTAAATGTTGTTAATAGTAATAGCTTTTCTTCATAATTTTCGACATAATCCAAGTTCTCCGTCACCTATTCCATTACGATACCATATATAATTTTGGAAAAAAGAAAAGTAACTATATACATAGATATTTTTATAATTTATAATGTATCTATATTTATTATATGTTATATATCTCCATATAATATATTGTAAACTATGAAACGATTACAAGTTAATCATAGTAATCTTCATGAATACATTAACAATATTAGAAATTTTTGTTTTAGACTGCATATATGAGAATGCAAACAAAAAGAAATTAAATGCTTATAACAATCGAAGCTGGATCTTTAATGCTTCAATAATTCAATGTAAAATATACATATTTATATATACTATATATGTACATGCATATTATATTATATTCGTACATTTTTGTCTTATTCTATAAAAAATATTGCGAAAATTCCAAGATGATAGAGGACTTTTTGACTTAATTTTTTATTAGGAATACTGTATGATTATGTGTGTTATATTACGATTAGTATGGGTTTCAATTACACTCTGTATAATTTACATTGAATTGTTTAAGCATTAAAGATCCAGCTTTGACCGTTACAGTCATTTAATTTCTAGTATTGAATACATTATATGTAACTAATTTTCATTAATTAATATTTAAAATTTGTATGTACTTCATAATTTTATGTAATTAAATAACATGTTTCGTAATTCATAATATGTAGATACATGTATCTAAATCGATATCTAATTCCTCAGAAATTTTTCTCAATTAGAAATTATACACTAATATGACAAACGGGAAATGAGCTTTGCTTCTCGATGCGACAGATTTTCAAACTTTACACATAGTTATTATTTTAAATATTTAATATCTAATTTAATAGCTATACTTTTTTGTGCTTGATTTATTTGTTAAAAAAAAACGCGTTGATTAGTATATCTTTTATCAATAAATCAATAAATAATTACCGATATATATTTTACGTGTTGTATACCATGTGACGTTGCATTTTCGCTGCGGCGTCACAGCGACTCTCCACCGTCATAAAGCCTAGATTCGCGCCCGATCCGAGTTGAAAATTTCGAGCGAATGAAACCTCCAGAAGGCGTATAAAAATTGCGATTTATTTGCTAATCCGCAGCTTTTTTGTATAAAATTTTGGGAATCTGGATTGAATAGGCAGCGAAATATCGTGCAGGAGGAGACAACCGAGGAGCGAAAGCAATTTGAGATATTCAGAGCTATCTTGGAGTGTGATAAGGGATACGTTCCGAGTTACGTATGAAGCGCAAGATTACGTAAAAAGTTGTTCCGAATTAGCACTATTGCACATAGGGTTGAGTAATATAGTATAACGGGTTTTGGATAATCTGTAGGCGAGAGGAGTGCGGGGCGCGGAGGATATTCGAAGATGCGGGGGAAGGGACTATCAGTGTTTACGTAAATATCAGTACCACAATGATACATGCCACCATGTTGTCATGTAACATTGGCCCCTGCCGCGGACCATTGCCATTTCAGCCGTCGCCGCCGCTGTGGATCCCGCACCTCAAAATGCGCCGTCCACCGCCGCGGACCTCGCGCCCACCCCAAAATATGCAGCGGGCCGCCGCCATCACCGCGGACCCCGCGCCCACCCCAAAATGCGTCGTGGGCTGCCGCAGCCGCCATCCCACACCCGCCCTATGACCCGCAAAATGCTATAACGCGGACAAGATATTTTGTCTAGGAGATCAATGACACATCACCGATGTTAATGGCTAAACAAAGCGCTGTTAATGAAGGGTAGATGATGAAATCATACTGCGTTCTCAAGTTCTTTCTTTAAAGATCAGAAGCGTCAATAACGATATTTATCTGGAAAGAACTGCGGGATCGGTGACATGTTGCAACATGTTAAGAAAAGCGCCGATAACAATTTTTTTTTTTTTTTAAGAAGAGATCGGTGATGCTGCGACTCAATAGGGAGGGACAAAGGGACAAAAAAGTCACATATGGAATATAATGGGTCATCAGCGCGTGGCACCTCAGTTGGCGTCTTGTAAGATTACTGAACCAATCGCAATAAGTGTGAAAAGTATGGCTAATCATTCGGACGTTGAGGACATGGACAATGTAGAGTTCGAGAATATCAGAAACATTAAGGACAGGGTGGTGCTTTAACCGTACATTATGTATGATTCGTATGGCTAACATTAATGGATGAAGGAATGTATCTTGTATGAGATTGGTTTTTTCAATAGGCTAGACGGCAGTCGTGTACAAATTGTAGACAGCCTTTGTATATTATATTCCCGTGCAGCATGTGCCCACTCTGCACACATTAAAAAAAACTATTGTGAATGATATTGGGAATGGTATTGTGAATAGTATTGTAAACGAAAATGTACGCGAAAAGTGTGCCTGAAGACTGTGATCCGTGGAGAAGAAACAAAGATGTGCGAATATCGCAATTCCTACGCGATCGAGAAATAGGTACGTGTGGTGCGAAACAGGGAATCATCATCAGTGACAATGATGAAAAGGAATATTGGTTCGGACGGTTAGGAGACAAAACGGTGCACATTGATTTCGAAGAGAGATTTTGGTACAAAGTTTTCGGTTTAATAAAAGAACAATAACGTTATCACTCAATGAAAAGTGAAAAGAAGATTTAATATACCATAGCTGCAGGTGTATTCCCGCGGGTGATAAGAAGTGCGTCGAAATGATGATAACTGATAAGTTAGTGATGCCATATTACGACTGCGAGGAGAGTCCTGCTGAAAAAAGTGTTTCGTGACTTGTGCGATAAGTATATACGGAATCAATTATCCTTGAAGAGTGCACCTTAGTAGACGAACATAATACCAAGGTGATAAAACACTATGACATTCTAAATGTAAAGTAGTGCTGCAACGTATGTGAACGAATCACGTGCAAATGCTCCATCTAAGAGTGTGATCTAAAGACTCTGAAAAGACATAGAAATCACGAGCGAATGGAACGCGAACTGCTGGAGTGCGGCCAGGTCGCTACTCTGATGAAGTGTTTCGCGTGGCTGCAATGATGCGATGAATGCATCAAGCAGCTTGAAGAACGTTGTCGTGCCAAGCGTCCACGCCTCGCAGTTGGACACAAACAATCCGTGGTAAAGGATTGCGCGATTCGCGGATGCAAAGTCACTGGAACGACGATTCGCACGACATTGGTGGCGAGTAGCAAATAGTGAGTACGCAAGTGGCAACGATAGATCTCTTGTCTCACGAGAGACGCCGCGTTCGAGAATCATGTTCTGACTGGTGCGGTGGTCAACGGTCAGATTACATCGAGCCGCAACGGTTTTTGGAAGACTGGCAATATAGTGCTCGAGCGAGACGCTGTAGAAAGATACGGTAGTGTAAAAGGGAACATCGCATCCAACAGCGAGTTTGCGACGAACGATAAACGTGCTAATAAGAGCATAATTATAAAGAACAGCGAGATATATCGATGCACCGATATACGCAAGTGATACGACACGTCATCGAGCATATCTTAGCATTGTTCGAAGAGTTCCAGGAATGCAACAGCGGATGGCGCGAATCCACAACTTGACTGTTAACGTGAACAAATTAATCCCGAGAAATTTTGCTGAAGAAGGCGATGATGTGCCAATGTACATACGACAGACAATGCATATTTTGCCTGGTGATCGTCACTCTGTATCCTGCAGAAAGAAATGTGAATCATAAATCATCATACCCGTTTTTATTACAGTGTTAAAGCTTGCGGATATCGAACTTCCGATGACGATAAAAGACATTCCGAAATTCGAGCATTTGAACGCGATGTCGATCAACGTGTATGGCATTGAAAATGGACAGATTCTTCCTCTGTGACCAGCGATGAGAAGCACGTCAATGTGTTGTATCTGCAAGATGGTGTCGATCACTTTGCGTGGATCAAGAACTTGTCGCGTCTCGTGAGCTCGCAACTTAATTGACAAAAAAACAAGAAATATTTTGATCGATAAATACAGTAAGAACAGCTGATAAAAAGAACAATATGTAAAAAAAATAGAAAAATGATTTCTCTATTTACAAGTGCCTCCATTGTTTCAACTCGAGGAAAAAATTGCACTCGCATGAAGTGGACTGCTAGAAGATGTACGATTGCGCCATCGGACTACCGAACGAGAACGATGACTAGAATTCGGCAACCACTGCAACTAGGAAGTTGCGAGTGTTGTTCATCGTCTACGTTGGAGTGCAAGATGGAACCTAACAAGAAAGTCGCGTCGTCGTACGCGTATCAGCGGCATAAAGCATCTAGCATACTATATGCGATGCGTATACAACGACATATAATATTATCATCGTATCACTTCCGTTGTGATGAAGACTGTATAGCGTGATTGGCGCGATTTGCATCACGTGAAAAATAGCGTATCCGCCAACGTGCCCATGAAAATGTCGAAACAACAATGGGAGGTGTACCGTAGCGCGTCATATCTGTTGTCATATCTGCGAGAAATCGTTTGCAGACGATACGCGGGTACGCGATCATTGCCACTTAATCATGATCCAGCGCATTTAAATTGTAATCTAAATTATAAAAATTTTAATACTATATTTCGGTCGTATTTCATAATTTATCGGGTTACGATGCGCATTTTATAATTAAAGAAATCGCTATCGCACAGATCTTCTTCCAAACGAAAGAAAAATACATTTAATTCACTAAACATGTCAATAGCGCAAAAGACAAAAATGAAAGAAAGAATTTTCAGAAAAATTGCGTAAAATTACGTTTTATTGATTCCTAAGTTTCTAGGTACAAGCCTCGATAAATTGGCATCGTATCTCGACAAAGGCAAATTAAAAATTGTTCCAAATTTTCAACACTGTCAGACGAAGAATTACTGACTCGTAAAGTCTTTCTGTACGAGTACATTGACTTTGTTGAAAAAGCAGCAAGTTCAACAAGTTCATTTGAGTATGTGTAAACCCACATATCGAAAGTCTGCTTGAATTTCACCACAGTACATGTCACCGATATATTGATTATATATACAAATATAAGCTCGTGTACACCGACACGGACAGTCTCATAGAATACAATATAGAATGCGACGAGATTATGAAACGCGATATCATTAGATTCGACACGAGCGATTATTCGGCAGACAACGCGTATGGTATGCTTCTCGCAAACAAAAAAGTACATGGCCTGATGAAGGAGGAGAACAACGTATTAATGACCGAATTCGTTGGACTCAGAGCGAAGATGTACGCAGTGAGGGTGGACGGCAAGAACGACAGTAAAAAAGCGATAGGTGTAAAGAGTAGTGCAAACGATAACATTCCATGATTACGAGCGTTGTTTGAATGAAGAGATTGAACTGACTCGCCGTCAATCGTGCATACGATCTAAATTACACGAGGTATCCGAATCGAAAATCGCTCTGAGTCCATATGACAAATGATACGAGGACAAGTCAATAAGTTCTTAGAAAATCTGTCAGAGGGCACTCGCAGTGTCATGTCACATTACTTTTTGCCAAGTAACATATCTCAGCTGATTACTATCAAATTTTGAGCGGAATTCATCGCGTGGTTTCATTTCTGTAGATGATTAAAGCGAACAATCTTTGTATTTTTTGCAAAATGAAAAAAAAATGAATTTCATGCAGTGATCAAACATCTACATATGAAAGATTCAATGCCGAAAGAAATCAAAGTCGAATTAGATAATGTTCATACATCTACACCAGCGTTTGCGACTATATACAATTGGGTGAATGAATTAATAAAAGTGGTCGTACATTCACATACGCACCTCATTTGAGAAATCCAATTGAGGCTGTCAGAAATCATCGATAAAGTTCACGATATTATTTTGACCGATCGATGAGTGAAAGTGCGCGAGCTTAAGGCTACATGCATATCATATGGCACAGTGATTTCAATTTTGCATGAACAATTGGAAAAAGCAATGAATCCATTACTTCACAGACGAAGGAACAGTCAAACAACTTGGACTTCACCGGATGAACCAGCTCTGAAAAAGGCGTAAAGTCGGCCGGAAAGATGATTGCCACAGTTTTTTGGGATGCACGCGGTATAATTCGTATCGATTACTTTTTCGTTGAAGTAAACGATCAATGGCGATTATTATGCAACCTTATTGGACCATTTTAATAACATTTTAAAGAAAAAACATCCCCATTTGATAAAGAAGAAAGTTCTTCCATCAAGATAATGCATGGGTTCACACGTGTCCGGCACCGATGGTCAAATTCGATGAATTCCACTACGAATTGCTTCCCCATCCAGCATATTCGTCAGATTTAACCTCCTGCGACTATTTCCTGTTTTCAAACCTGAAGAAATGGTTGGGAGGAAAGAGATTCATCACCAGAGAGCAGCTCATCGCCGAAACAGAGGCTTATTTTGAAGGGTTGGACAAATCATATTATACGGACGACTTGAAAAAGTTGGAGAATCGTTAGACCAAGTATCGAGCTGAAAGGAGACTATGTTGAGAAATAAAAAAAAATCGATTAAAAATTTTACTATGTTTTTCTAAAAACTTATTGACTTGCGTAGTATTGGACTCGACGGAGACGTTACCATGGCGACATTGGCAGATACCTTTGCAATATACCATCTTGATCAAAAAGTTCCCGGAATTACCACCAGGTGATGCTCTGAGTCAACTGATTTGAGTTCTATTTTTTTTGGTTAGGTTACCACATCTATCATTGACATTCCCACCAAATTTTATCATCTTGACATTTGCAAAAGTTACATCGTCTTGAGTACAGTTACCTCTGCACGTATTTTCGATTTGTGGATTTTTTCGATTTTTGGATTTGTGGGCAAATAACTCGTGGATTTTGCACCATGATAACGCACCGTCGCACAGTGCCATTATTATCCGTGAATTTTTGATCAAGAACGAAACGAATATCATCCAACAGCCATCGAATTCACCTGATATGGCTCCCTGCGATTTTTTTCTGTTCGATCGAGTCAAAAAACCATTACGGGGAACGCGTTTTAACAGCTGAAAGGAGGTAATGGAAAAATCGAAGACTGCTCTGATGGCTATACAACAATAGAATTCCAGAAATGTTTCGAGAGCTGGATCAAGCGCTGGCATAAGTGCGTTGCAATCGATGGGGAGTACTTTGAAGGGGACAATATCACTTTTGATGAATTAAACTTGTATTTTGAATTTTCTGAATGAATTCCGGGAACTTTTTGATCAAAGTATCAAGTATACATATGCATTATATAAATTATAATATATGCATTATATGTAGTATATATTATTATTATGTAGTATATATTATTATTATATATTACTATTATTGTACTTTCATATAATGCATATGTTTTAAAAATTTATATACATATTATATATTACTAGTATTTTTATTTTCACTTTATATATCGTATGTTTTTAATATTTATATACGTATTATATGTTACTATTATTTTTAAGTACGCATGTATGTACGTATTCTATCGCTATACATGTTGTTAAAAAAATAAAATTATGTATTTTGTATTATTACTTATGTATGTATTCTGCTCCGCGTATATAAATTGTTACAAGTAATTATGTATTTTATATATTATAAACGAAGAATGAGGAGTAATAAAATAATATACGTTTATATATTTATATTGATATGTATTTTTATATGAAAAAAATATAAAAAATAAAAAAATATACAAATCAAAATAGTATCAAATGACATTATTTTTATATAATCATGAATTGTGCGATCCATCAAATCCCAACTACTTGATCCTTATCTCCTTTTCTGCACAATACTTTCTCCACGAGATACACATCCGGATGAGTAGTGCGACTCGTGCTCGTAGAACGCTCCAGTGATGGTTTTTTTTTGCGATAGTCCTCGAGTAGATAAGTTACGAGATTGGTATGCTGAACTTTACTGATCATAAACAATTTGGTGTGTAATCCTTCTCAAAAACCGTCTTGCTCACGCGTACCGAATCGCCCGCTTTGAATTTTGCTGGACCAGCGATTTTTATCGCGCTGTACACCGTGTCCAAGAGTCTTTCGATCGCAGGAATTATGTTGGCGGGTCGCATGCCGATAGTGCGATGCTTGCGCGCGTTGTATAATAATCTGATATGAGACATTGACGCGGCAGCTCGTCGACCCACTTGTAATTGCCGTTAAGTGTAAACATTTTCCACATGTCGTTTTTGAGTATGCGATTGATTACTCGATCACTGACGTTTTCAATGTCGAATATATAGAATAGTGAATGATAATTAACGTCATGTTTTTTTCAAGATTTTCTGCACATCGACATTATAAAACTCTTTCCCCATATCCAAAATTTTTCGGACATCTACTCGCTCAAATTATCTTAGCGATAGTCAGCCGTCTCGCTTCCACCTTTGCTTTTGAGCAATATGGCCCACGCATACTTATTCAACACATCGATGAATATGTAGTGAGTATGTATGTAGTGTGATACCTCTGCTGAAGCTCAATTATGCATCTCGATGATATCCTGCCACAGATCATCATACTATGACGCGGAAAATTTCTTCTCGCCGAAGCGTGCAATTCTTTGACGAGTCGACGTCTCTCGGTGCTAATTTTTTTCTTTTTCATGATTCAACGTGTAATACACAGGGTGCAAGAAAAAAAATGTATTGTTTCTCGTTGATGCCACTCGACTTACTCGTTTTGTCGATACGCAATTTAATTTATAATAAAATCGGCTTTGCGAAGTTCCTCATGATTGATAGCACCTCATTGTCATGGCGTTGCCCGTTCGGTGTGAAGCGTCGAACAATCATAGATGATTCACCAACTTATTGGGATCGCAGTGCATGTAATCGATCATGTTGTTGTTCAGTGTCATTGCGTGAGATAATCCCTTTCTAGATTTCTTCTGTTTCTTGAGTATGACATCAACATCAATAGCGCGATTACGTATTTGTACTTGTATTCCTTGTTGCTCAATAATCGACTCTATGAATGATGCTTGTGTTTGTGCGCATTCGTCGCCAGCAGCAGGTTCTTGTTCTTGTTTATATCGTCTTCCATGTAAGAGAGATCGTCGGGAATTCTCTTGAAAATTAACTCGTAAAGACTGGGTGTATCGTATGCCATCGATAATTATGTTGTCCGCGTCATCCATGTCGAAACGTTTATTGCCAAATCAATTCTTGTGTAGATAAACGTCGTATATAATCTATATCGCTCTTTTGTTTATTTTGCGCTCCCCTCAGGACAGCCTCGACGTACTTTTGACTCAGTGGGCCAAGCTGGCTTGCAACACCTCTCGACCTTTCAACGTTTGCAACCGATTTTGAATCTTCATTGCTAGCGAGTCGTCCGTCATTTTAAAAACATTCTCCAATGATTCTATCGTCTGTACGATCGTCATACATAGGGTGGAGATTATCGGCTGTACACGATTGATCATCAGATTTATGTCTCGTTTCCTTTCCCTCCTCCCCTCCCCTCCCCCTCCCCCTCCCCCCTCTCTCCTTCCCCTTCTCCCTCTTCCTTACCTGATTACGACGACTGTATTTGATGATACTATTGTATACATTAAAGTACGCGAGAAACGAATTGTAACTGTGGAACGTACTTCTGTACGATGAGCAAGAACGCATGTACATCGAGACTTTACAGTTACAGTTAGAATACAGTTTAAGAAGACATGGAATCTTTAACTACTCTGAATGTTGCTAATACTATGGGATGCAGACAATATGTTAAGAACTGCGCGTTACAAAATGTATTGAAAATATAACTAGTGGTTGCAAAAGAATTTTTAAATAAAAATAGCGTATTTATTACGTATTTCTTTTTCCCTTCCTTTGTAATATATGTATATATGTATGTATGTCTATATATACGTATGTACGTGTGAACATACGTATGTACATATATGTGTGTATGAACGTATATGTGTGAACGTATGTGTGCGTGCGTGCGTATAAATGTATACATTACCGTATGTGTAAACGTACGTGTATAAATGTATGTACATGAAAGTACGTATGAACGCATGTATGAATGTATGTGTAAATGTATGTACATATAAAGGTATATATCCAAAACATCAATGTTCCTCTTACACGCTTCGCGACATATCCGATCTGACAGTATATATAGGCAATGTATATAGGCAATGTATATAGGCAATGTATAAGGCTTTTTTTATTCAATCGTAACTCGTCTTTAATTACGAGCGTTAAGATGCCATCGAAATATAAGCCATGAAGTATAAACGTTGATAAACTTGCGAACAAAAAAAATACGTAGAAAGTTGTGATACAACATTAATAAACTTGCGAACAAAGAAAATATGTAGAAAAAACGCAATAAAACGTGTCACGATATGTTTGCAATTCTTGAAAAGAGGGAGGGGGGGGTATCCTCTCTTCGATTCTAGGAGTTTTACCATATACGTCACAATTTACGATCTTGCAATACCCGCTTGCATAAAGGGTTGAAAATATACTTTGCCAAAGAGAGCAGTGCATCGTATGAAACGAACAAACATTGCAGTAACATGTAAGTTTCGACGTTCTACACACAAAAAAGAAATGTTTTTTAACATTACATACATAGCATGGAGCATCACGTGGTGCGTTTATTAAGCAGACTTATAGCCTAATTTAAAAATTGGTATCAGCGTTGATCCGCCGAGTTATATGGAGATCGCCCTGGGAGATCATCGCGAATTGCCGCTGTCTCTCGAAACATGAAAGGGTCTCTACGAGCAGTGATGGAATATTTACAATATGCTGCGAAACGAATACAAGGACAATTTTATAAGTGTTAGATCGTCAGAATTTGCACGCTGAAGGATGCTACGCTTGTACTTTCTTCGTCCGTACGCATGACTGAAATGACGCTACGCCATATGTTTGACGAATATATCGATGTAACGTTCGAAACTTAGTCCGACTCGTCGATACGGTCGATTAATAAGTATACGCAATTCTCCATTGCGTTCGAAGACGCTATACGCGACATCTTCAATAGACATCAGCTCGTCGATTGCGAATTATTAGCCTTAGTTTTTAATACGTATGAAAAAAACGATGTAATAACAAGTAAATAAAAAATTTTTCGTTCCTATCATTGTGCGTGCATACGTGCATGCGTGCGTGCATGCGTGCGTGCGTGCGTGCGTGCGTGAGCGTGTGCGTGTGTGTATTTTCTTTACTTCTCATCCATTCGATCTATCCTATGCCATATATACTTATCCGTTGTAAGAAAAAAGAACAAATAACAGGAACAATAACATGAAAATAAACGCACGCAATTCGGAGGTTAAAATTAATCTTTTTATTTTATATCATTATACGCACTACTTGGCAACGTTGCAATGCTTCGTGATCTTTAATTTATATCAGTATTATATATATATATTATTTAGCAATTTTTCGTAATTGTATCAAAATTACATTGATGATATTATCATTAAAATATGTCAAATGGTTTTGGATGCAAAAAGAAAAATGGAAATAGGAGAAGACGGCAACGCATCGAGAGAAAGATGGTAAGTATATGAAATAGCGCGTATGGCGGCGGCGGCGGCGGCCCGCAACGCATTTTGGGATGGGCGCGGGGTTCGCGGCGGCGGTCATCAATGATATGTGACACTATGGCGGCACGTATCATTGTGGTACTGGCGTTTATGTAAACACCGATAGCGTCGGTGCCTTCATGCGCCTTCATGCATCTCTCCTTTCTTCCCCCGTGCCTACGAATATCTCCCCTCTTCCCGCGTTCCCCCTCAACTTGCGCCTACAAGTATCTCTTGCGCCTCTCTCACCTACAGATTATTCAGAACCCGTTATACTATTATACTATACTACTGGGAGTGCAAGTAATTAATTATTTTTTAAATTAAATTACACGTTTAATTGATAATTGAAATGATCGAATTTAATTAAACATCATTCTAATGATTGATTTAAGCAAATTTAATTAAAACTTTTCGATGATGATTGATAGGATGCTGGAAGGACTATTGAATTAAATCAGCATTTCCTTAAGCGGAGTTAATTAAAAGACGTTTAATTGAAAATTGAAATGGACGAATTCAATTGATACCATTCAATTGACTAGAGTTCCTATGATAAGGAGTTTGAAAAAAACTCTTTCTAGTTTAACAAAACAATGTAAATAAAGAAAAACTCATCATAACTTCGTTGCGAGCAAATCTAATGAGCTTTTTTACAATAACCCAATTATTTAAGCTTAAGTCTTATAAAAGTCTGACAAATCACTATCCAGTGTAAAAAGAATAGTTAACTATTCTTTTATTATTTTTTAATGTGATTAATCACACACACGCACATACACGCACGCACACATACACACACACGATGCGCGCGCGCGCACGTACCGCACACACGATGCATATGACGCGCGCATACACGCACGCACACATACGCATACATAGTATTTTCGTATAGATTACGTTTTCCATTTTTGAGTGCTCTAAATCTTAAAGACTTAGAGTACTCAAAAATGGAAAGAATGATTTTTTGAAGAATGCCAAAGTTGAAATTTTTTAATCAAGCATTAATAAGACAATCTTTGATTAATTTTGTTTGAATCGATGTTAATTGGTTTATTGTCAACTGAAATCGTCGCTTACTTTAATTGTCAATTACCATAAACATCTTTTCAATTAAATTTGCTTAAATCAATCGTCAATTGAATTATGTTCAATTGAATTCGCGCATTTCAATTGTCAATTAAACATCTTTTAATCAACTCAGCTTGAATTGATCGTCAATTGTTTTAATTAAATTTGCTTAAATCAATCATCAATTGAATGATGTTTGATTGAATTCGCTCATTTTAATTATCAATTGAATGATTTTTAATTATTTTTGTCTTCGTTAATTATTAATTTAAAAAATTTTAATTGATAATGTGAATATGAACAATTCTGATTGCACGCTTTGAAAGTGCTTCAAGAATACTACGAATTCCCCAAATTATATTAATTGTACTGAATTCTTAGCACTCCCAGCGCATCGATGCTTCTCTTTTGACTTGAGGTAGTTGATATGTCAGATGTCATGTGGTTTATGTGCTTCATATGTAATTCGGAACAAATATTATATTATAGCGAAGAAAAAATCAAATAATTTGAAACTTTGAAAGTTTATTTTATATTATAATTAGTTTATTTTATCTTAATTAATTATGAGTTTTTAAATTTGGAAGTCAATTTTCAAAATTTAATGTTACGTTACGTTATATTAAAAATACTTTTAACTAACAATTAAAAATGTTATAAAATAATATAATATATATATACATAATAATAGTATAGCAATATAATATAATAGTAATTTAATATTATATATATTGTATATGTATTATTATACTATAATAATGTATATCATAATCATTCCACGTCAAATCGGGCACCAAAAAAAATCAACATTTAAAATTTTTTTTAAATTTTTACATACCTTCTACATATAAAAAAATGAAACACGTTTGGTGAAAAAAATTTTTAAAAAATTTTCAAATTGTCTTTAAAATGCTTATCTTTAAATTTCAAAAATTGATAAAAAACGTGACTCATGTGTATATTCAAATGATTGTACCGCCAAAACGGTAAGTCGAATGAAAAAAATGCAAGAAATCAGTTTTAAAGATTATATTGTTCTATTTTTGGTTTTTAAATATACATTTGTTTTGAATAAATATTTTTTTATTGTTTATAATTTTTAAATGCATTTTTTGTCATCAATTCACCAACTTTCTGATAAAAATTCATTATATTCGCTCTTCAATTCTGAAATAATCCTGAAAATTTCAAAATGGAATTCGAATGGATTGTACTTGATTGTACTTTAACATTTTTTTTAAGATATCGTATGGCACTAGCGCACAAAACATGGCGATGCACAAAACATCGCTCGCCGCTCCAATTCAGTGCGTTGGAACATAGTGTCGTACGGTCTGATCTTAAAGAATTTATTATCTATATAATCCGATCTGGCTTATAAGATGGCACACGTTGTTCTCAGCAGTGTTCTCGAGGTTTCTAGTCGAGAGTTTCTAGTTATTGCCTCTTGAGAGAGAATTAAAACAAATATTAGATCCGAAGATCAAGGAAATTGCTGAACAACTAGAATTTTTAGATCACCGGAAATTCGAATTGATTTGTGGTCTGGTATATTGTAAATATGCTATGTGATACATCATAAATATCGTGCTGATATTTCGCATTTTGTTGTTCCTGAATGTATGACTGAAAATGTAATTAGAGCATATGATGACGATCTAGTTCATTGTGGTTTAGAAAAAGTAAGAGACTCAGTAAACATTACTGGTTTCCATTCTTCCGTAAAGGTATTTATGATCACATTAATAATTTGTACGCTTCTAACACAAGTTTTAAATCTAGTAAATCTAAGGCGAAATGCAAATTTCCGATACTCCCACTAAGCCTTTCCAGATCTTACATATGAATCATTTCGATCTTTTGTGTGTGTCTAGTAAGGATTCTAAGCATTTTGGTTATTATCGATGATTTACGTGATATATTTGACTTTTTTTTTCTAAGTTAACAGCTTATAAAGAAGTCATTAAGCATCTCACCGTTTTATTTCTTATTCTTGGAAACCCAGATAAAATCGTATCGTATAGAGGTATTGCTTTTACTTCTTGTGAATTCTCTGACTTCCTGAACTCTAAGAATATTAAACATAGGTTTATCGCCATAGCTGCTCTTGGGCCAAAGAGTTTGGCCGAAAGAGTAAATCGTTTTCTTAAGACATCTTTAAAGAAACTTGTTGATGATCAGTATCAGATTGGGAATTATGTCTTGAAACTGCAATACATACTTAATGATACGCAACATTCAGCGCTTAAGGCTTCTAAATTATTACTCGGATACGATCAGCGTAATCATTCAAATCATTTTGATCAGTTCAGCTGAACTTTTTAAATGAAATTGCGGGTATGAAAAAAGATTTTTCTTCGGAAAGAGAAAAAAAACAGAGAATTAGCTCTGAATGTTGCAGACAAAATTAAATTTTACAATAAATTATTATATTAATAAACATCATTATCGTAAACCTTTATAAACCGGGAGATTTAGTTATAATGAGAGATGCAGCTATTAAAACTGGTGATTGTAGGAAGTTGAAACCAGATTTCTAAGACCCATTTAAGGTTACTAAAGTTTTAGATAAGAAGAACTCTGTTATGTAGTTCAATATATATATGTATACCTGGTTCCAATATCATTTCTAAATCCTCTAGATCCTAACTCAATTCTCTTTTCTGATCGAATGAAACTGTGGATTAATTAATTATATCCAAACAATTTTTGTCCACACTTAACTCTTAAATAAACAAGAATATATTTGTCCTCAAGCCGGATTTTTATTGTGAAAGAAAATAATTGAAAAGAAAAAAACAATCACTAATTAAACAATGGAAACACAAATAGCGCATAATACTAAAATCTATAATACGTTGAGAATGCTAATCGAATAAGAAAGTGATAAACATCATAGAATAGAAAAACTAATTAGAAAATTAAATATCAGAATATTTTGATTTGAATAAAATAAAAGAGTTTTTCCGCTGTTATGTGCCGAGTACATAACACCATTCAAAACCGTTAGAATAATTGCTATGCAAACTGCTAAATAAACAATTAAAGTCAAGAAACGTTTAATACGAAGAACTTTGGATTTCTTAATTGAACTCCAAATCGGAATCTGGCAATTCTGCTCCAAGCATGAAAAATAGCATAAAGCTAGTGTTATAAGAATTTAATATTATTTTCAAGAACTATAACAGTTATATCATCGATTTGAGTTGTACCAGAGAAAGACAAAGATTGTCTGATTAGATAAGATGGAACCGATTTAAATACCTGCCGATTTTTTAAGTTTCACACAGAATGTAAGAAGTTTCTCCATAATATTTATTTTTCTAAATGTCCTGAATTCTCTAAATCAAATTTAAGCTACAGTTTCATCATTCAATTTTTATAAACAACATTATTACTTACATACTTGGTCAAATAAAATATACTGATTAATACGAAGCTTGATTTTGCTTTCAATGTGATGGCAAAGGAATAAAATAACCGCTTTGACATATTTTATGCATTATATTAAGTGTACAACTTTGCTTCCGCCGTTTTCCTATAGATGGCTTTAGCGGTAAGTGGTGGTCGAAATAAATAGATCATAGACGTACGTAATAGATCA
>NW_012130106.1:1901685-1906435 GCF_000143395.1 Atta cephalotes | reverse complement strand
TCAATGCTTCAAGAACGGTGATTTTGACCGGCATAGCGGTGACAGAGAGAAGGTTTTCGAAGATGCAGAATTGGAGGCATTACTTGAGCAAGACTCGTGTCAAAATCAAGAAGAATTGGCACGATCATTGGGAGTGACTCAACAAGCCATTTCAAAACGCCTCAAAGCCATGGAAATGATTCAGAAGCAAGGAAATTGGGTGCCGTACGAATTGAAGCCGAGAGATGTTAAACGGCGTTTGTTTGCTTGTGAACAGCTGCTTGAAAGACAAAGACGGAAGGGATTTCTGCATCGCATTGTGACTGGGGACGAAAAATGGGTTCATTACGATAATCCCAAGTGCAGAAAATCATGGGTAGTTCTCGGCCATGCTTCCACGTCGATGGCCAAACCGAATATTCACGGCTCCAAGGTCATGCTCTGTATTTGGTGGAACCAGCTCGGCGTAATATATTATGAACTGTTAAAACTGAACCATCTGAAACAATCACAGGCGGTATCGAACGCAATTGATGCGTTTGAGCCGAGCATTGAAAGACAAACGGCCGCAATACAACGAGAGACACGATAAAGTGATTTTGCAGCATGACAATCCTCGACCCCATGTTACGAAAGTGGTCAAGACATACTTGGAAACGTTGAAATGGGAAGTCCTACCCCACCCGCCGTATTCTCCAGACGTTGCTCCCTCTGACTATCACTTGTTTCGATCAATGGCACACGGCCTGGCTGACCAGCATTTCCGGTCTTATGAAGAAGTAAAAAATTGGATCAATTCGTGGATAGCCTCAAAAGATGACCAGTTTTTTCGACACGGAATTCGTACGCTACCCGAAAGATGGGAGAAAGTAGTGGTCAGCGATGGACAATACTTTGAATCATAAATGTATAATCAGTTTTTTACAATAAAGTCTCGAATTTCAGAAAAAAAACGGCGAAAACAAAGTTGTACACCTAATATATACGAGTAGTTTTTGAGAAAGTGAGAGACTCATTGATAATAGGATGAAATAAAGAAGACACAGCAACTGTGCGTGATATTCCATGTAAATTTGCGATGTAAAAGTGTCTTATTCTGTTCTTATCATCTAATTGCTTGGACAACAAATGGTTCTAGTGTGTTGTGAGTTTCATCGAGAGGAATAAAATGGCAGTTTGAAGTGATTCTGACATGATCCAAAACGTTCCAACACGTTCTTATTGACACTCTTCTTTTCATTGTAACATAGATATACTTCATATGATACAGACACGTTTTCTTAAATACAATTTTAGCTCTTATCGCCAACAATTTGCGATATAATTCCGATTGCAGTTAAGTATAGTGGCTTTCATTTAGCTTAACACACTGTTTCTAAATTTGGGAATTTTGATAACATTCTTCCTACACACAAGATTGTATGTTTGTCAATTTATTTAAGTGACACCTTATGGAATCTAATTTACTTCGTTGAAGATGGCTAGAATTTAGCTACAATGTTCGAGGATTGTACACTATACACATATGTAAGATATCTGAATACAAGATTTTCATTTCGCAATTAGAACTGCGTTTTTTATGTTCTCATTTGTCCGTTATTTATATAAATTTGTTGTTTAAACTTGATAATTTCTTTAAAAAATAAGGAAGAAACTAGTTATAGAGTACTTCAATGATGCAGCATGGGTTTCTACAACTGTTAATTCGGAGATTACGAGAACCTTGGATTGTTACCTACATTTTAAACAAAAAATTAAAGAGAAAAGGAGGCTAAAACAATTTACAAGATGTCCTTTAATAAAGAAAATACTTGATTATGCCACAAAAGTACTAAAATCTGTAATAAATAAAGAAATAAATGATGGAATTCGAAGTTACTTAAAAAATTTAGACGCTACTAGTACAACGGATTACTCATTATGGAGGACTACTAAAAAGCTCAACCTAAGATGTTGAATCCTTCCCTACTAAATTCGGAGAATAATTAATTCGGGCTAGAAATAACAAAGAAAAGGCCGAAACATTTGCTCAGCATCTTATCGATAGTGTTCAACCAAAATCATCTGGATTAGATTTGGGTCAGACTGATGAAACCAACAATGCGGAAGTTAAGCTCAGTGAGTTACATAAAGCGGATTTGTCCATCAATAAAGGATCCTTCACGTTTTTTATGGATCTTGGTTCTTCTCATATTTTAGGAAAATGTAGTTTCAGGTAATTCCTGATTAAAAATGTCAATGGACGCAATCTCTTAAAATTAACAATTTTCGAGATATAACTTGGTTGTTCAAACTTGGTTAATTCTATTATTTCGGATATTAGGCGATATAAACAATCTTGGTCCCATGATCCTACAGACTTGAAAAAAATATCTAGATGAACTTTATAATATGTAAAATAAGGTTGCCATTTTGCTTCGCGACCTCAATTGTGGCTAAAAATAATAATAAGTGAAATAATGATAAAAATAATAAATAAAATAATGGTAAGTGCTATCATCAATAAAGCCCGGATTTTTCCAATGACTATTGTTCCACAGTGTTAAATCTAATATTGTTTCTTTGTATATTGTATCTTTTCTCTAAACGACCGACTTTCTAATCTCAAAGGGTGATGACAGATACGTTCACACTGCCTCAATCCTGACGACCCAAACTTGACCACCAAGAAAACTTAAACCAGATAGAAAACTTGATGCGCAAATGGTACATATAGGTTAATGAGATTAAACCTACATGTTATTTTTACAAGAAGTGAAACCTGCCCACCACTTTAAATGGCACTCTGTTTCCACAACCAAATGAAATCAGGTACTTGGGGCTGCATTTTGACAAGTGCTTGACTTGGAGGAAACATATTTTCAACAAACGAAAACAATTAGATTTTATATTCAGCAAAATGTATTGGCTGATTGGTCATAAGTCTCATGTTCCTGGATAACAAGATATTTTTGCATAATCAAGTCAATTTGGCATACAGATATAAAGTACTGCATCCAAAACTAATATTGATATAATATTGTATTCAGTCTAAGATCCTAAGAGTTACTACCATGTGGTATATGTCAAATGAATCATTGCATAGGGATCTTAAAATATCCACTATTGAAGAGAAAATCAGGAAAGTAATCGGGAAACACAGGTTGCAGAATCATCCAAATAACCTAGTGACAACTCTGATCATAAACTATCAATTTATGGTACTCACGTAGATTAAAACGTAAAATACTGCAAGATTTAATAATGTGATTAATTAAGGTGATATGATGGACCGAGTCATTGGGCTTGTCCCATTATTGATATTACAAAATTACTGTCCTTAAATGTGATTGTAATGGTTGATGGAGATAAAAAAGTTTGTTCTATATCTTTGTAACTAATCAGTGAATGATAATGAAACTTTGCAATAAATTATTTTGAATATTTAAAGAACTTATAAAAAAATTTTTGCTATTTTTAAAATTTTAGTTTATAATGATAAAAATATTAATAAATAAAATAAATGAACTATATAAACGTGTTTTCAATAAAAATGATTTGAACACAATTTTTATATATAGACAGGGAGTTCCATTTTAAATGACGATTTCAAATTTCTCTTGAACAGTACATTTTAAAGAAAAATGTTTCGGACTAAAAATTCATTTGTACATAAAAATGAAAATGAAAGGTACAACTTCCAATGGTCATGATCTTGATAAATGTTATCTAGGTCTTGATTCTGAACATTCAAGAAGTTTTAACCATCGATCGGATACCTTAGGTAATGCTAATACCAACGGTACTGTAACTTTCAAGACTTATAACTCGTAAAGTACTTAATGAAAAAAAATTTTATTATAGATTTTTTATTATTTTGAAAAGCTTTCAAGGTAAGGCTACAAAAATATATAATAAAAAATGGAAGGAATCCATTTATAAAATTCGAAGTGACTTTGCCTTGATCTTGACGCCATCCAAGGTCAAATGATATCATGTTATACCTCCCTCAAAGTAACAAAACTTTTGTTTGAAACATTTTTTTCTAAAATGCATTATTCAAGAGAAATTTGAGGTCATTTAAAATGAGACACTCTGTATATATAAATAAATAAATAATAAATACAATATAGGGCAAAATCTAAAATATAAATTTTATGTTGAAAAACCAGAAGAAATTACAAGATAGACGTCATTATATTCTAGTCGATTATAACACTTCGATCTTTCGATTACGTCCTCTTCAGAACGCAATGATGTTACCACAATACAACAATATTAATAATCATGGAATTCGATACATACGTATGTCGAGAGATCAGATGAAAGTTGAACAGAAGAAATTGCTCGCCAAAAGATTGGAAGACCGATTAAAAGAATTTTTTTATAACAATTTGATTAATTATTAGGTGTACAACTTTGCTTCCGCCGTTTTTTTTCCGAAATTCGAGGCTTTATTGTAAAAAACTGGTTATATTTATGATTCAAAGTATTGTCCATCGCTGGCCACTACTTTCTCCCATCTTTCGGGTAGCATACGAATCCCGCGTCGAAAAAACTGGTCATCTTTTGAGGCTATCCACGAATCGATCCAATTTTTTACTTCTTCATAAGACCGGAAGTGCTGGTCAGCCAGGCCGTGTGCCATTGATCGAAACAAGTGATAGTCAAAGGGAGCAACGTCTGGAGAACACGGCGGGTGGGATAGGACTTCCCATTTCAACGTTTCCAAGTATGTCTTGACCACTTTCGCAACATGGGGTCGAGCATTATCATGCTGCAAAATCACTTT
>NW_012130106.1:1890886-1901665 GCF_000143395.1 Atta cephalotes | reverse complement strand
CCATCTATAGGAAAACGGCGGAAGCAAAGTTGTATACCTAATATTATATCATCCGTAAAATATATATATGTATGTTGATACATACATTTATTTATGTATCAACTATTTATTAATGTGTACCAGTATATATAATGCCTATAATACTTACTTAATCTCCAAATGTACACAAGGCTATTAGTCTTAGGATAATATTTATTAAGTTTTTCATATAACTGGACCGCTTGCATCATCCATCCTCTTTTTTCATTATACGATTCCAAATGATTATATAAATTTATATCACAGCTGTTAAAGACATTGACGGACGCTTTGCTTGACAAACAAAGGATTATATCATCGAGAGACTATAAAAGTGTTAAAATCATTTATATATATATAGAGTTGCATCCGTGCAGTCACTCCCGCGGACGCATTCCTGAACCATCAAAATGAAACACACGATTGCAATTAAAAGAGGAACATTTATTGATTAAAGCACACAGAATGCGATATATATCAGCAAAAAAAATACGTCCGGACACGGCAATGGCTCACATCGGAATCTCAGATCTTGTTTGACAATCGAAGGGCAAGTTGCTCTGGTAACGCACTCACTTTTCCATAGTATGGATGTCGACAAGACACGAGCATAACAATATATATATATATATATATATATATATATATATATATCTTTTTCATTCAGTAATTTACGTTTACATTTTATTTTTATATTTAAGGCTCTCTCTCTCTCCTGAGTAGTCGCTATGGCATGTTGGATCATAATGCTATCATAAGCGAGAAATGACACACGTTAAAGTTTCTTGCATGGCATTTGTACATAAAGAGAATTTGGATAAAACGAAATGAGATTGCTTTAAAACACTTGTAAATTTGTAAATATAAAAATGGGCGAAAATTATCCTTATAGAATCAATAAATAATTATAAAAGATACGTGAGGCAAAAGTTAATATATCATTTCTCGCTTACAACATCACAATCCAACGTTGCTACGATAATTACAAGCGCGCGCGCGCGTGTTCATCAAATTCAACTGTGCGGAGCGGAGTGAGTGCTCGCTGCTATTGGTGTATTCTTCTAGATCATCCAATAATAGGGAGCGCTCATGAATCCGCTGAACGTGAGCGCTCATGAATCTGCTGGACGTGACCAACGTTGCATGGAAAAGTTTGTTTTGATAGTAACTCGCTTTCTGCAAGTTTTTGTAAAATTACGATTTTTTTCGCTTTCATATCTAGCCATCACTTTTTCTCTCATTATTCAATGGGATAGAAGCATAATGTCTGGACACTGTCTTGTATAATTCTTTGTATAATTCTTGTTTTGTATAATTCTAGTCTAAATGCTGATATATCAACTAAATGAAACAATTGCGATGTCATTACTACAAACTCCACTAATTTCTTGTTTATTAATTCTAAAGAATTCTAAACAAAATATTATGATCAGATCACAGAAATAATAATATATACTATGTGATAAATAATAATAAGTAAACAACTTTTGACGTTCGAAAAAATTGGGTAATAGGATTTTGCAGCTGTAATCTCTCAGATTTCAAAATTTCTTTGTGCTTCCTTTTTAAATGTACCAAGAGATTCGATATTGAACCAGTAAGATCATGTTTATAATTTTTTCTTAAAAATGAAAAAATCTTAGTGAGAAACAACAAATAATGAATATACATTTTTACGTTTTTTATGATATTTTAGAGATTAACTTATAATACAATACTTAAACAGATTATCAGACACTGAGGTAAAAGACACTGAGGTGCTGATACATTTTTGATATTTTTTTCTGTGACGTAAGAGATGTTAAAGATGATGAGAATATTGAAGTGAGGACACATTCAATTGATTCTCACTTTCACTTATCTCACTATCTATATTTACTTGCATATGTTCTATGAATTTCTAATGAAATGAGTAAATTTTCTGCAGTAACGTTGAATGACAGATGTTGCGACATGTTTGGACAGCGTGTAGAACGAGAGACGCGGTCGGGAGTATATACTGTATCTAAAGTCACTATAAAATACCGCAAACTCGCATTCATTTTCATGCGGTCATTTCAAATTTATGCATTTGTATTACGTGCTCTTTATTTGGGAAAATGAAACCGTCAAGTATATAAATCAATGTTTTTTAGTTATAATTAATTTATTTATGAACAAAAGAATATGTACGAATGCTCAATTTACATATTCTTTAATTTAATTTAATACTTTAATTTAATACGGATTTATTTGTCATAGAAATTTTATGCATAAAAGTGAAGTGCACGAAGGATACGTGTAAGTACAGTTCAAAACTGTCAGGAATATGAAAGTACACATCACACGTGTGATCATCGCATGAGCTTGAGCACTTTTATGTGGACCCTGGTATACTTCAAATCGTGTACTATGTGCACTTCGACCATTTTTACGCGACATTTCTGAAATCAATTGCGGTATTTTATAATCTAATGACTTTAACTGTACTATGTCACTAGTCCATCTGGCATTAACTAATGAAGAACGCCTCTACCGGTTTATCAACCTGATTTCACACCGTGAGATCACATCGTGTACTTAGTCCGTGATCTATATGATAGATGTCTTTAACTTATAGTTTAATATATATATTAAACAAGGATACCCATTGTATAGATCGCGGATTAAGCGCACGATGTAATCGTAATCATTGTTTTTATAGATTTCTGTTTTCTCTTGCAGGTTTGCAAGAAAATATTTATGTGCAGATAAGACAGAGTAAAAATGAATACAAAATGAAAATATTCAAATCATAATAAAAAAATATTCATTCAAATGAAATGAAAAAATATTTATTTATTTCTTGACGAATAAAAAAGAAGTGTATTCGAATGAGTATTTCCATTCATTTTTTTATTCATTTATTCGAATATTAGATATATTCACCGGACAATTTTCTTATTGGCTATTTCAACCGCCATTATTGGTGACTGTAGTTCAATAAGCGCTTAGTATTTGATCTGGTGAGTATAGTTCAATAACCGCTTGATATTATTAGTCATTAAAAATTATTATTTTTAAAAATATAGTTACAGTTATTCAATCAAAAATGAAGGGTTTTTGCGCTACTTTGGTATATCTAGAGCTTTTACAAGCGATTAGCTACAACCGCTAAAAGTGGCCAGTTGAAAAAGTCCGCGGGATCGCGAATCCGCTAATTTGTCAAATTTGCAATCGTACTCACGAGCGTGATGCAACTTCGTCGTGCGCTCGCAGTACTCTATAATAGTTTCGCAAATAGAATTCATTTGAGCAAAATTAATGCAACAAAAAAATATTTCTTCACAGGTACACAACTTTAGATTATGAAACTGATAATTGGGCGCCAGGTACGAGTGAGCATATCATTCTTTCTTGAAATTAATCGAAATGCTATTCAAACGATATTCTAATGAATTGCGAACGCTGACGGCTCTCGTAATCGACAACGCGCGATACTGCGCACTCCTGCGTAGGTACTAGCGAATCGATCACGTATCTGTCAGAATTCTCCTCTTTCGTACGAGCTGTCGAGCGTATCAAAAGTTCTGGCATCCGATGAAAATTTTAAGACAGATTCTGTCATTTCGGATAACACAGAGATTATCGATGAAATTGCTCCACTGTTTAGCTAATCTTGTAAACTCGCGTGCAACGTGGTGTAGAATTCGCGTTCTGTCATCAGCACGTCAGTTAATGTGAAGTTAATGTTGATGTCTGTTATAAGCGGAATCTTTTGATGTAGAGAATACGGCATGGTCGGCGCCAAGCATGAGAGACTACCGAGCACGATTGCAAGGGGTTTATCGAAAATAAATTCCAAAAAGGAAAGAGTATTGGCATACGATTTCAAGCGTAGTACAAGAACGAGCGTCCGAGAGCTTCATTCTTCACATCTTCATTCTCCATAGCTTCATTTTCCACGGGGCTACGCCGCCCCGAACCAATAAACATTAGTTCATACATCCTACTGTCTACATGACAGATTTTTTAGCCTCAACAACAATAGTACAATTATAGAAATAGTGTGCCCCTACTTCTTTTAAATATTTACCCCATTTTCTTAAAAGCATTTAGGCAAATTTGCCTAGGAAAATAGCATTGGAAATTGACAAAAGCCATTTGACCAGGCAGATAGCATTTGCCTAGTCAAAAGCTATTTTCCTGAAATATGTTCTTTGCCTACAACACATGCACGGTATGGAGCCACAGCCATCACCGTAATAAGAAATTATATAATTATATTAGGTGTACAACTTTGCTTCCGCCGTTTTTTTTCCGAAATTCGAGGCTTTATTGTAAAAAACTGATTATACATTTATGATTCAAAGTATTGTCCATCGGTGGCCACTACTTTCTCCCATCTTTCGGGTAGCGTACGAATCCCGCGTCGAAAAAACTGGTCATCTTTTGAGGCTATCCACGAATCGATCCAATTTTTTACTTCTTCATAAGACCGGAAGTGCTGGTCAGCTAAGCCGTGTGCCATTGATCAAAACAAGTGATAGTCAGAGGGAGCAACGTCTGGAGAATACGGCGGGTGGGGTAGGACTTCCCATTTCAACGTTTCCAAGTATGTCTTGACCACTTTCGTAACATGGGGTCGAGGATTGTCATGCTGCAAAATCACTTTATCGTGTCTCTCGTTGTATTGCGGCCGTTTGTCTTTCAATGCTCGTCTCAAACGCATCAATTGCGTTCGATACCGATCGCCTGTGATTGTTTCAGTCGGTTTTAACAGTTCATAATACACTACGCCGAGCTGATCCCACCAAATACAGAGCACCTTGGACGTCAAAATCACCGTTCTTGAAGCGTTGAAACCACTCACGACACGTTCTTTCACTAATAGCGGCCTCACCATAAGTATTTGAGAGCATTCGATGAGCCTCAGCCGCAGATTTCTTCATATTGAAACAAAAAATTAAAACCTCCCGCAAATGACGAGAATTTGACTCGTAAACTGACATTTTCAATCGAGAATAACTTTATGATGCAGACACAAATCGACTAATATTTCTATGGGGTTATGTTGACAGATGCCCAAGTTTATTGTATGACGTCTATGATCTATTTATTTCGACCACCACTTACCGCTAAAGTCATCTATAGGAAAACGGTGGAAGCAAAGTTGTATATCTAATATAATTATTGCGTCAGATGTTGAGGCGAAACTCTGTACGGAACAATACTCGCTTGCGACTTGTTGAATTTTCAACACCTTTTGCTTTCGGTATATTGAACTTATCTGCATACAATATCTGTTCTTGATGAGATAAGATCGGCGCAGTGCGTTTATCTTCAATGAGAGACTATGTATTGCGTTTGATAACTGTTTTGCTCTCAGGATATTTCGATCGTGTGTAACCCATACAGCACACTAACATTGAATCAATATCTCAGAAACGTTGATTTGCAACATTGCGAACATTGCAGTAACATCGAAAGATTCAATGTTGAAGAGACATTGCAGAAACGTCTAATGTTCATTGAATGGCATATCTGTAAGACATAGAAAATGTTTTTCATATTAATTAATTCAATGTTACTATTAAAATAAGTATTATTGATTAATTATCATAATTCAGAACACACATGACAAAATTATAATTGAAAAAAAACGCTTCCCCCTCATTTGGGAATTAATTTCCTTATTTTCCTAAGCGGTCACCCAGTCAATTTTGTACGCTATCCAACGATGCTTAACCTCTGCAATCGTACGGAAATTGCAACTTCGATAATTCACGAACACTGAATGTTAGTGGATTGTGACGTGTATAGATATATAGAAAGACCACGACATCGCGCATTTGACCATGCAAACAATACCATATGTGCAAACATTCTGCATGCGCGGCCGATTCTCGTAAACATATATCGTTTAGAAATGAATTTCGTTTAAAAGATCAATGTAAATTTTCTAGTTTCATGGCATTTTATTTTTGTTCATTTTTGACATAAAATAGATTTCGATATACAATATATAATAATGTATTCAATGTTATTTCAACATTGCAGCATTAACAATCAATATGGAAAAATCAATAAAAATTCAACTTATGATTCAATTTATTCAATATTGTTTTAATGTTGCAGCAACATGAATAATCAATGTAGAAAAATTAATATAAATATAACATTGACAATTATTCAATTTTGCAACATCTCAACAACATTCTTTCAACGTTCTGTGCTGTATGGGTAATGTTTTCGTGTCTATGCGATCTTCTATGGTATCCCATGCGATGAGAGTTCTGATCGAGGAAGTATATTAGGTTGCAAAATTAAACGTTCTCGGTCTCGCAATAGCGAGATTATATTTAGCGGCGTAGATGAGCGCGAATATTATGTTATATAAGACAATCGACGGATTTTAGAATCAACCTCGTATTTGCTTTTCTTTTCAGTAATTCTCTTTGTATCTGCGATTCTCTTTTCATATTGTATTTTTTCTGCGCGGCAGTCGTTCTTTTTCTTTGTTACTACTATTTTATTTTATTTTATTTGTTACAATAAATGCGCTCGTATTTGCCGCTTAGTAACGGTTTTTTTTATCCGGTTCTTTCATTCTTGAATTTCTTTTCTATCTTTCTTCTCGGATAATCCTTACGTAACACTCAGTCTTTTTGCCGTTAAGTAGAGTTAGTTAGCTCTCACGTCTTTTCGGTTTTTCGATATTCGCGATCCTTTATATTGGTGTAGTTGACGTCATTTTCGAGTGTCTTTCACCTATTCTCATGACTTGTGATTCTTGCTCTATTGTGTGAGCTGTATATCTTAATCGGAAGGTCTCTAAGCTCTCCTCTGCTCCGATCCGCAGTTTCCCGGGTGCGCTTTCGCGTGCACTTCAAAGTGAAAAAGCGCGTAACAATTTATGCATGTGCCCAATGCTGAAACCGGTTTCGTTCAACTCTAATCAAACTTAAGAACTTATAATACAGATTACGTGTAAAAGAAGCTCGTTATTATTCACATTATTTGCTTCATTTCTTAAAACTTGATCGTAATTTTAGTAATAATACTTAAGAATTCTTACTAATATTGATGAAATTAGGTTTATTTAACGCATTTTTATGTAAAATGAACAAATCTAACAAAAAAAGTGTCATTCTGCTTCATAAACCGAGATATTAATCATTAAAATAATGACTATTCAGGTTAGAAAATCTGTCAGTCACGAAATACTACAATGCGAGCATGCGCTGCGGTCACATTTTTATTCTTTATAGCCACATACGCATACGTTGTAGGTATTTCTCAGGGATTTTGTTCAAAAATGCATCAAATGAGCCTAATTTTATCAAAATCAATGAGAAAGACAGAATTTTTGAATATTATTACTGTAATTTTCGTTTATGACACGACAATTTTCGTTTATGAAACTTAAGATTATCTCACTTTTGTTTCGTATACTCATTAACATATCCTGTTGCAAATTTTCATGTTTTTTTATGGATTCTTATAGAGGATTATAAGATTTTGTAGGAGTTTATGTAGTTACCTATAAGATTTGCGCAGCATGCATAGGTATAGGACATTCATAGGAATGCAAATAAAATAATAGAAGTATCTACAGAAATGTGGATAAATGCCCCAGAACTGGTCTATAGGACATATAGTAACATAAAACATATAGTAACGTAAAACAAAGAAGAGGTGTCCCATGGAGATTGAAAATGCCTATAGGTTACCATAGGACGTATGCACATCTCTGTCCTATGTGTACTTACATGTTTCTATACGTCAAAATGTGGTATCCTACAGGTATTTAATCCCCATGAGGCATCTCTTCCGCATTCCTATGGGTACTTATATCAACTTGAGAAAATAATTCGTAACTCCTATAAACTGGAAGCCACGATAATAGTTAATAAATGAAGTGTGTTCCACGTCAGATAAAAAAAAATCCTGACTGCCATAAAGAAAATATATACTCATGACTTTTTTGAGTCACCAAACACACCTTGTTTATCACGTGACTTTCGGCTTTTGGAGTTATGGAAAAATTATCTTATATTTTTACGGAATTACATCAGTTGGCTACTGTTATAGTATTTTGTGTACACACTTTAATATGTAAATTATAGGGATTACATAAAGTATCTCAGAATATTTGTGTATTTTGGAACTATACAGGATATCTCTAAATATTTGAAACTATTTTTGTGTACAGATAGAGCGGATTAAACTGGAAGGTTCTCTATCATTTTGCAATTTTTGCAATAGTTAGTTTCTAAAAATTGCCGAATAAACGGATAAAATCGACGCATAAGACAATTTTAAGATATTTTCTTCAGAATTCTTTATGACATATTTTAAAGATGTTTTTCAAAGAATTCTTAAAAATACTTTGTTTTCAATCTTGAACTGATTTTTTAATCCAATAAATTAGATTCATTCAATCTCTCCTTGGGACTGAAATTATTCAGTCCAAAGTTTGGATTCAAACGCATTTCAGTTTAAGTTAAACTGAAATATCGCTTGAAATCAGTTCAAGAGAGATAAAAAGTCTGGCTGCTTTCCTAAAATGAGAAGTTTCATAAATGTTTGTTTGACGTTTACATGAACGTTCAGTTCAAATATTGAGCCTACTGAACGCAGACATTTTATCAAAAAAAAGGTACAAAATTTTTCATTGAGAAGTCTCATCATACCATGTCTTTTATCCTATTCGATGTGATTTTCTAAATACGAAAAATTGAATTTTATTGTGTCCCTCTAGTGGCGACGTTGTACACTGCTTAAAAATTGAATATGTAGAAGAATGTTTGCTAAACGGAGAAAAAGCGCTTGTGTTATGGGGTTGAGGAAAACGTTTTTTGGGCGTCTTTAAGCTGTTTGCGTAAAAGCCTTACAAAATGTTTACTGAGTTTCAATAACTTGCCACATTGGAATAGCGTTTGTTGAACGAAAGAAAAATGCTTGTCTCACAGTATTAAGAAAAGCGTTTGCTAAATGTTTGAAAAATCTAACAGTGAACTCTCTGCACGAAGGTGCATCAGTGTTTACTGAGCACCCTTTAAAAAGCGTTGCTTTAGCTTTACAGAAATTTCATGAAACAATACATACTGTATTTTATAAGCGTTCTGAAAGTACATACATAAAATTTCTTGATGTACATATATTTTTGTATTTATTATTGCTATTATAAAATATAAATTTAATAATATTAAAAAGGACAAAAATATTTAAGATAATAAAAGCGATATATTTATGAAGAAGCGAACAATAAGTATAAAATATCGAAAAATTAGAGATAAAAATTAAAACTATATGACATGAAAACAGATTTAATATGTTTTTATTGTAATTCTTAATATATTATTATTGCATTTTTAATATTATAGGAAAGATCCCCATTATGAGATACCATTTTAAGTAAATGTTAAAAATCTATGGGCAAAATTAAAAAAATAATTGATCATTTTGAAGCGAATTTAATAAGCTTTAAGATAATGTCATGTAAACTTAATTCAAATTTTATTTTTTTTTGAAAATTAAAGCAATGTAAAAAGTGAATAAATCGCAAAGTCAAAAAATTAAACTCCTAATACGAGATGCCCCAAGAAATCGATAATAAAACGTAAAATAGATCAGTATTGCAATTAAAAAATTTTATTTAACGTTTCTAAAATACCAACAAACACAGTCACTGTGCGCGCAAAATGAGAATAAATTGTACCTAGGATTCGTCTTCAGATAATTGAAATTAAGCATCGCAGAAAAATAGGCACTCGATGTTCATTCCTTTTTATTATTTTACAATAACATTTATACTTTAGCAACGATTTTCACTATGACATGGGAGCATGGGTTATTTCATATTAGCAATACCCTATCTCATATTACAATTTCCATGCCTTATGATTTTACGATCATCAAATCTAACTTCTGTAATTAAGGAATTCAATATCCTCGTATTTTTCTATTAGTATGCTTATTCTATCACTACATGAAGAATTTATTGTAAAATATTTACATGTTAAATAATAAATAAGGTTTAGAGGCTCATCTCAATGAAACTTGAAGATATCTAAATTTTAAAATCTTTTTTATAACGATTACAGACATAATTTAATAATGAATTTTTCACTAAATAGAAAATTTTAAATTAATTAAATTTTCAAGAACAATAAATTTATAGTGGAATCAATAGATAGCGTCTAGTTTACCAATTAATTTAGCTGAAACGCTGCTATCTCATATTAAGCGTTTATCTCATAATAGAAGGTTTTCCTCTATTCTATATGTTTTCTATATTTCTATATTTTCAAACTATTTTTTTTACATTGCTTTATACATATATTCTTTCAATGTCATATTATTTCAACATTAATTTCATATTGCACGTATGTTTACTTGCAATGTTACTCAAACTGGAATCACAAGTAACTATTAGAGTCTCAAAAGTATCTATTGGAGTCTCACTAGTAACTATTGGAACATCAATAGTTACCAATAGTAATTATTGAACTTTAATAGTTTTTTTTCGTATAGGGTATATCATACATATAATTTAATTATTAATCTCAATTGATCTTAATTTTTTATAAGACACTTATGAAATATGTAGAGTACACTGAGACAAATGTTTTGTACATATAATCATTTTTGATTTGTGACTAACAGAAACTTTCTTTATCATAAAAATTGTGTTGTTCTTATCGAAACTTGGTTATTCAAACTAAATTTAGAATAACCAAGATTTGGTTATTCAATGTAAATCCTGTTAAATTCGATCCAAAACTCTCTCTCTCTCTC
>NW_012130106.1:1882985-1890616 GCF_000143395.1 Atta cephalotes | reverse complement strand
CTAACTAACGTTAGTTACTAACTAAACTTAAATTAAGTAAACTAACAATTAGTTAGTTATATATAATACTCTTAATTACGTATACTAACTAACTACTCTCTCTCTCTCTCTCTCTCTCTCTCTCTCTCTCTCTCTCTAGCTCTAGCTCTAGCTCTCTCTTTCTCTCTCTCGTTTGGATGCCGTTTGAATATATTACAAAATGCATTCTATTATAAATGTATAAAGATGAATTTGTTAGTAAAAATATAGGTTCATTAGGAAATTCATTAACTTTCTTCCCTTTAATATACTTCAATCCATTAATGCCTAATACAGCCGTCATAACATCAAACTGAATATGTGATTCAGCATAAGCGAAAAAAAAATTATTAATATTTTTTCGTTTTGCAAAATTGATTGTTTAGACGATAATTGTTTTGTTTGTTAAACAAATTATTGGGAATACAAATAAGTTTCCGCCGTTTGCAAAAGACAGCGCCAATAAACTATAGTTAAAATTGTTTGATGTAAAACGACATATCGTAAGGTTGGACATCCGGCAACATCAATCTTGAAATATTAGCGATTTTGTATCAGCATATATTTTTTTTGTACGAAAATGTCGAGTTTTGAGCCGAATAAGCGAGAACTTTTGATTTACTTCTTTACTTCTTTAATTTGAAGAAATCTGCAGCTGAGGCTCATAGATTGCTTGTAGAAGCATATAGTGATGCTGCCGTAAGTGAGAGAAGTTGTCGTGAGTGGTTTCAAAAGTTTAAGAATGGTGAATATGACGTCGAAGACAAAGAACGTAGCGGAAGGCCGAAAGTATACGAAGACGCGGAATTGGAAGCATTATTGGATGAAGATTCGTGCCAAACGCAAAAAGAACTTGCGCTTACATTAGGAGTGACTCAACAAACAATTTCATATCGTTTGAAATCATTGGGAATGATTCAAAAGCAAGGGAATTGGGTTCCATATGAACTGAAGTCGAGAAACGTTGAACGCCGATTTTTCATATGTGAAATGCTGCTTGCCAGGCATAAATGAAAGGATTTTTTGCATCGTATAGTCACTGGTGATAAAAAATGGATCCACTACGATAATCCAAAGAAGAGGAAATCATGGGGACCTGGCCATGCTTCAACATCGACAGCCAAGCCGAATATTCATGGAAAAAAACTCATGTTGTGTATTTAGTGGGATCAGCTTGGTGTCGTATATTATGAGTTGCTCAAACCGAACGAGACCATTACCGGGGCTCTCTGCCGAACACAATTGATGGGATTGAGCCGAGCACTCAAGGAAAAACGCGCCCACTACTACTCCAGGCATGACAAAATTATTCTCGTGCATGATAATGCTCAACCACATGTTGCGGCGCCGGTCAAAACCTTAGAAACATTCAAATGGGAAGTTCTACCCCACCCGCCTATTCTCCAGACATTGCTCCTTCCGACTATCACTTCCGATCGATGACGCATGGTCTGTCTGAGCAGCACTTCACATCAAATGAAGATACCAAAAATTGTATCGATGATTGGATATTCAAAAGATGAAGCATTCTTCCGACGTGGTATTCACATGCTACCAGAAAGGATGGGAAAAAGTAGTGGCTAGTGATGGCCATTACTTTGAATAAAACATTATGTACCATTCTTTTACAATAAATGCTTAATTTTTTATAAAAAAACGGCGGAAACTTATTTGTAACTTTTTCCCAATATTTAAAAATGCTCATTTTTTTTTATATTAAAAGTATCATTCGATTTTATATTGGAAAACAAGAAACTTTTATTTTTTGTATTTTTTTGATCCGGTGCTTTGTTTATGCAAAAAATTGTTACAAACGCTTTGCATGCGCATCGGCTTCCGCTCATGCTCTGGGTATTGCATATTGTTCTTTGATTTTCCGGTTTTGATCATTCGTCTTTCCTCTCATTTTGAGGTGCCTCTATGAGTTCCCTCGCCTCTCACTGAACTCAGGATGCTTTCTTAGACTCATTGAAGTCTAAAAAAGTACCCCAAGTTCAGTGAGAATTCGTAGAATGGCACTTTTAGTTTTTAAAAAACGGGTATTTTTAAACAATTTGTTTAAACAATTATCGTTTAAACAATCAATTTTGCAAAACGAAAAAATACGGGTAATTTTTTTTTATGCTATGAATCACGTATTCAGTTTGGCGCTGTCACGGCTGTAGGCATGGACCTTAATGGGTTAAGATCATTAAAATTGATTTCATCATTAATATGAACATTAACTATTCATTTTGTTATTTTATTTAAAAAATAGCTTTTTCATAGAAGTCCATGCGAATTACTTTTATTTTAACCCGAAATAAAATTCTTTATAAAGTATCTCCAAAACCGACGGAAATATACTTTAATTTTTTTATATGCGTTTCATAATAGCATATAAATATTAGAATATATTAAATAAGCTCGAATATATGTATAGAATAAGTAAATAAATTTTAAAATACGAAGCTCTTTTTTCATTGTTTAACCCTTCATGGTCATATGGTACTTCAAAAAAGCCACATGATAATTACTATTTTGTGTTAAAATGGCCGAACCGTTTCTGAAGTGTTATTAAATCACTAGTATTGATTCCATTCTTCAAAAAATTACAATATATAACTTTATTTTTTAAGAAAATGGAACAATCATGTTGTAGTGAAAAATTTAATTTTAACTCTTAAAAAAAAATTATAAACATGTTAATTTCGGAAAAATGAATATTTTTTTTACTTAAAAAAAATCATAACTTTTTAAATTTGTTAAGCTTATAAGAATGCAAATCTAGAAACTCGGATTTTTAATGAAGCCTTTAATTTTTCTCATATACTCTATATACAGCGATCGTTCCACGCGCCTGCTCGGAATCTGTCTGCTCGGAACATTGTTCCGTCCAACTATATCGCCGACAACTCGTAAGATTCTACGCGGACCAATCATAATTTGGCATCACTTTGACTTTAAAATGCGAGAAATAAACACAAATATCAGTGATCTTCTAAACCGTTCAAACAATGACATGGATCGCGTGGATCAGACCACGTGGAATTCATTATCTTTAGATAACTCTAGAGAATTCGTCAACATTACAATATTTTTGAATGCAGTTTTAGCCTAATACTCTTGAGGTGATGTACTTAAAAAAAAAAAAATGTACGGTTACACACGTAAAAAGTATTTATTTTGAAGATAGAAGATGATAGTCTTTTAGATGTAAAAAATTCCGGTAAAAGGCTATTTATTTAAGTTAATATTAATGTAAAAATTATTATTAATATTGAAGACAAATATAAGTGAAATCATAGGCACAGTCATAGGCACAATGGACATTCTTTCCTCATCGTTTTTTAGCCTTACTTGTTGAAGGACACAATCACAATCTTGCTTATTTTTGCAATTTAATGCAAAAATATAAATCACAAATTTTTTGAACAAAAACGACGTGTTGGTTACACTTGCTGACACTTTAATCTAAGAGAAAAACGCTTTTTGCGCGAATGGCTGCTAGACGCTTACTAACAGTCCGATTAAAGCTGAAAATTTTTATTGATAGTTGAAGTTTTAAACTTTCAGTCGATGGTAGATACTCGTCCTTTCAATGTCAGGAAGGTTCTGAAATCTAACGTGAAAGATGATGCTCGAATCATTTTAATCCAGAAGGATCATGAAGGGTTAAGACAATTTTAATTAATTTGAAGTAATTTTATTTAATTTGAAATTTAAAAAATATGTTAAAAAATAAATTGTATTAACATGAAAATACATTTGCTGTCCGGAAAAGAAGAGCTGTAAGCTTAAATGCAATATCATCCTTTTTTATGCATATATACTTACTCATAAAACGCGTTAGAGTCGATAAAAGTAAAATGAGTAGATACGATAAAAGTAAAAGATTCAATATTTTTATTTTAAAGTACAATATTCAATCTTTTATTTGAATCTTTGTCTCTAATATAATAGATTTATACATTAGCTAAGAATGTAAAAATATGTTTTCTTCTAATTTTTCTATAAAATTTGACGTAACAGAATATTTGTGCGGATTCGGATTCAGCGAAGATTATATCGCTTTTTTCCCAGCCCACAAAAATCTAAAATTTGTAAACTTTGGATAATTTTTTTTATCTAATTTTTTTTATCTAATTTGTAATATAAAAAAGTTAAGTAGCCATAATTGAAGAATTTTTTATTTATAAGATAAAACCTGCCAATTGAGCTATTTTATATTTTATGTTACTTTATTTATGCGCAAAGATTGATTTTTGTAAATCTCAATAATTGTAATGTTATTTCACAGTAATGTAAAATCACTCTGGAGGCCAGAATACGGTGCTTATATGCTTGAAGGAACTCCAGGAAAACCATATGGAGGATTATTAGCTCATTTTAACGTTGTTGAAGCTAATATGCGCTATCGAAGGCAAGAAGCAACAAAATTACTTCATTCTAACGAAGTCTTAATGTCATTAACTGTTTTTCCAAGGTAATTATGAAAAGATATCGTTGCCATAATATTTCGTATTTGGTGGTACTTTTTAAATTAGTTTTATTATTTATGTTGCAGAGTAGGAGCTCCTGATTTTACTGATCCTCTTACTCATCCTACACCCAATACTGGTGCTTCTAGGAGTTTATTTTTTCCTGACGAAGCTATATATCCTGGCCATCCACGTTTCAAGACATTGACCAGAAATATTAGAGAACGTCGTCGAGAGAAAGTTGCTATAAACATTCCTAGTATGTAACAGTATTATGAACGACATCAGTTTCTTAATTAATTTATTTTGAGAATCAAATATACTTAAAAGTCGATAGAAGAGACTATAGAGATCTTTAATTGGAGACAAATTTCTTCGTGCTGAAATTACTGAGCAACACTTTAATTTAATACAAATTAATATTCGAAATTAAGAAAATCATTTAAAGACTCATATCGAACTAATTTTTTTTTTAAAAGACAAAAGATTCATTTTGATATCTCATCTGATGTGTATTATAATGCAATTGAAGTGCACATAATTTTTATTTATTCATTCGATGGCGCAACATCTCAAAGTCGGAGCCTTTCGTATATATCCGTGATGCGCACGCAGAATATACATAAACGTACAATTTCGGTTCTGAACGGCAGTTTGAGAATGCCGTTTAGAGAATGTCCATGTACGCGAAATCGGAACGACGGAACAAATTTCTTATTAGAGAATTGAATTAACTAGAATTTCCGTAAGAATTTCTTTGTCAATCCCATATAGTCGGAACGGAATAGTAACAGAATGGAATTTTGGTAACAAAATATATTTTACTCTTATAATTCAATATTTTTGAGTATTCACAGTAATGTTATATAGGTAAGATAATTGCACAAATTATGCATATTAATCGCATTTAAATAACGAAATATCGAAATAAACAAACAAATTAACAAATTCAAACAAATTAACTTGTAATTGAGGTAACTCTTCGTTCCGTTATTATTCTGTTCCAACTACATGGAACTACTAGTAAAAAAATTTCTTATAGAACGGAATTCTAGTCAACTCAATTCTCTAATAAGAAATTCGTTTCGTTGTTCTGATTCCGTGTACATGGGCACCACCGTGTATACAGCAACTCTCTGTCGGCACCTTTGATGTTAGTATTTCCCAAAATGGAATGCGCATGCGCGAAATAAATAAGTTCCCAGTAGCGCCATCTGAATATCTTTCTTAGTTGCTCTTTATTTTCCCGCTCTCGCTCTTTCTCTCTAAAACGTCTGTACATCAAATCAATTTAATCTAAATGTTTAATCTAAAAGTTTAATCTAAATAAAACTATTAGAAATAGATTTAATTGTATTTATTATTAAATGTAATTTAATGCACAAAAATAAAATAAAACGCTGCAAAATAAAAAAAAATACAAAAATAAGAAGATAAAATTATATAAATGTTGTATGATACAAATATTATACTAAAAATATTTTAATTAAAATATTTTAATTAACGACTGCACACGATGCTTATTTTTCTGTTAGATCGCTTGCGTTTTAATAAATTATTAGAATTGCACACAAAACGCAGATTTTCTAACTAAAACGAAAGCAATACAGCTGGAAAACAAACAACATACTTAAAGAGAACAGTATTTAAATGCAGGTTTGAAAGAGAGAACGGAAAAAAGAAGAAGTGAGATAGAAATTTAGATGACGTTATTGGACAACTTACTTATTTCGCGCATGTATACTCCATTTTGTGAAACATAAAATCAGGAAAGTTGCGCTACTGTAACGACACTCTGAGAAATTTTCTTGACAATAGACTCTTGGTGGTTTACCAGACCACCGAAGAGGAGGTCGAGACGAGTGAAAATTTCTTGGATTTGCTGCGGATCAAACCCGAGTCTCCTACATAGACTCGCGCGTTGTTCACCATGCTACGCTCGTGCTCGTAAATAATTATTTATTATAATTTTATTATAATTTATTATAATTTATTATAATTTATTTATTATAATTTTTTTTAATTATGAAACTACGAAAGCGTGTACAGAGCTAAATTTTGCAAATTGATTCTTGAAAAATTATAATCTTATTTATTATAATTTTTCAAAAATCAATTTAAAATCCAATTCTGTACACGCTTTCGTAATTTCATAAAAAAAAGAAACCAAAAAATTCTCATCATGTATTACCTTTTAAGAGATAAAATGTCAGCATGATATCAACATGCAAATAAGGAGTATATTGTATATTTTATCATAATGTTTTGAGAGCAAAATTTTTGTTAACAGGTTTTATAGCTTTATAAAATATAAGCTAAAACAAATTTCGTGGTAAAATATTTTTTCTACTAAACAATACACAGGGTATATCAAAAATCTGGAAACGGTCAAATATCTTGAAAAAGCAAAGCATTTTTGGGAAAAATGTTTCCAATAAAAATTGTAGGATTTAAAAAGATTTATTCACTGATCACTTGATCACATCGTTTGACCTTGAGTGGCAAAATCAGGTCGAGGTCAAATCAATTTTTGTAATATACTATTTTTTATGCCAGAATCTAATAACTGGTGTTAAGAGCTTTTTAAAACACTATAATAAAATTATTTTTCATTAAATACTTTTTTAATTAGGCTTGAAAGTTAAATAGAAATCATTGACATTAGTACTATCAGAGGTGTCTGTCCGATGACTTTTAAATATTGTCTTTTAAACATTATCAAGATCATGGATCTAGGTAATATTTGTTAAGATCAAGATTATTAGAAGTTGTATTTCTTATTTTCATTTTTATGCAAAAGTGAAATTTTAGTACCAAAATGAATATAATAGGAATAATTTTTTTGGTCTTGGCCTTGAATAAATGTTATCCAGATTATGATCCTGAACAACATTTAAGAAGTTTTAGTCTTTTATACTATTGGACACTGTTATTAATGCTGGTAATACTTATTAAATATTTGTAAATGTAACATTATTTTTTGGTTATATTAAACAAACATTTGTTTGGCATTTGCTCTGATACAATATTTCACACACACACACACACACACACACACACACACACACACACACGCGCGCGCGCGCGCGCGCGCGGGGGAGGGGAGGGGGAGGGGGAGAGAGAGAGAGAGAGAGAGAGAGAGAGAGAGAGAGA
>NW_012130106.1:1869052-1882817 GCF_000143395.1 Atta cephalotes | reverse complement strand
GAGAGAGAGAGAGAGAGAGCCCCTATTATGAGATACCGAGATCATTTTGTTCAAAGAAGTCTATGGGTAGAATTTAAAAAATAATAGGTCATTTTGAAGGGAATTTAATAAGCTTTAAAATAATGTTACATAAAATTTAATTCAAATTTATTTTTTTGGAAAATTAAAGAAAGTAAAAAGTGAGCAAATCGCATAGTCAAAAAATTGTGCTCTTAATATGAGACATCCCGAGAAATCGATAGTAAAACGCGATCATAAGTAATCGATAGTAAAGCATTGCAATTAAAAAACTTTATTTAATGTTTCTAAAATATCAACAAACACAGCCACTGTGCGCGCAAAATGAGAATACGATACATTGTACCCAGGACTCGTCTTCAGATAATTGAAATTGAGCATCGCAGAAAAATAGGCACTCGACGTTCATTCTGATTGTCCTTTTTATCATTTTATAATAACATTTATACTTTTCGATTTTCATTATGTCATCGGAGCATGGATTATTTCATATTAGAAATACTACTGGATATCTCTTACGATTTCCACACCTTACAGCTTTACGATCATCAAATCTAACTTCTGTAATTAAGTAATTCAACATATCCCGTATTTTTCTATTGATATTGATGACGTCATTTTTTCTATTAGTACTCTATTATTACATGAAGAATTTATTCTCAAATATTCCCAAATATTTATTTATTAAATAATAAACAATTTAAAGGCTCATTCTCAATGGAACTTGAAGTATCTAAATTCTAAAATCTTTTTTTACGATGATTAGGCATGATTTTAATAATGATTTGAATAATATATTTTCTACTAAACAGTTTTAATCCCAACAATAAATTCATGGTGGAACCAATAGATAGCATCTAATTTAGCGATTAGTTTAGCAGAAACGCCGCTATCTCATATTAAGCGCTTATCTCATAATAGGGGACTTTCCTCTATTTCAATCTTTCATTTCTGCATAATTTTTTACAAAAAATTTCCTATACTTATATTATTTCTAAGGATGCTCATCTTAGTTTACTCCGAGATAAAGGAATATGAGCACTGGACGGATAATAAGAGCACCCACCATTTTAACATTTGCATTAAAATAATAATAATCAATTTCAATACTAAGATACATATAATAAAACATCATCAAATCTATCAAATGGTATGCATACGATTTGTTTTATTCTTCAGTATGTTAGATATATCAAAAAATATTTCCTTAAGATGTTCATAATATCTACTCTACCCGATACAACAAACATGCATTTACACAGATATTACGCGATATTACGAAAAACCATTGTATATTTTCTGTTCTTTTAGAATACTTAATAAATCCTTATTTCTGTTTTACATTGCAAAAGCTAGTGTATTAGTCCGGATCTATAATAGATTTTTTAAGCCTTAAACCATAAAAAATGAACGAATCACAGTCGATTATTCTCTTCGCATTCGACTGTAGTCAATTTCTTACGATTTAAGGCTTAAAACATCTATTGTAGATCTGGACTTAAATTCTTATTAATACTCATTTCTTTTTCCGTCACGAGCTAATCTTATTTTTAAAATCTTTCGAAGCGCTAATCCGTGAATAAGATTTACAATTATTTCAACTATTATTTTACTATTGATCTTGATCTCTGTTATCTTTGTATTTTTGTTGTTGGTAAATTATATTATGAGTTGTCTTCAGTTATTTCAACTTTACATTAGAACTAAATTTGAGGATTAATGGATCTAATTCCATACATAATGCAATATAATTTTTCAATTTTGTGTATACTTGTTGTATACTTGTTGTACTGTAATCGATGTATTTTTTTGGATATTTATTATATTACTATCATAAACGCTTTATTATTACCAGAGCCTAGATTAAAGTTCTGAAATTGTGTCAGCCATAACTAGCTCTCTCTCTCCATTACACCTCATCCCGCCTCAACGTGGCTATCGCTCATCATTTGGTTTCGGGCGAGTGGGGGAGAATTGTAAAGAACGCGTTCGAATCGAATCGTACAGTGATCAAAAATACCGATAAGCTGGCCAAAACCTCAAAATTTATCTGATCCGTATGAAAATTAGCAAACATGGGTTTTCATGATTGCTGATTACAAAATTCAGCATCGAAATTACAGAAAACAAAATGGCAGATACAATATAATAAATTTGTTAATTATATTTGTCTAAAAATTTATACACATATATTTTTAGAGTTGTTGATTATAAATCCGGTATACAAAAAAGCAATATGGCGGAAAAAATTATGTTCTTATGTTCTATTCAGAATCAGATGCATTTTGAGGTACAACAGTTTGATATGATGGAATTTATAATATAATATACAGAAATATATACTCTTATTCCAATTGCAAGTAATGGCATCTTTAATTCTCTGTTAAAAATCATTACTCTTCGAGAAAGACTATTGTGCAGTTGTAAATTAAAACAAATTAAAAATTAAACGATAGTATATAACAGAGTATATACAGTATATAATAGAGAGCACCTTTAAGGTCAAAGTTAGAAGTTTCGAATAATATAATATTTTTAGTTGAATTTAATTAATCTCAAATGTGATTGTGTGCCGAAACATTCGAACATTAAAACACAATCAATCTGAGATGCTAATAATCGCGAGCCGAAACATTCGGACAGTTGCGAATATATATAATCCTCCCTTTATTTCAAATAAGAAACTTTTATTGCGAAAAATATTACTTCAGCTAAGATTCGAACTCTCAACTTTCCGAGGCGAGTATCTTAGCCAGCTCGGCCACTGAGACTTCAGAAATATTCTTCGCAATAACTGACATGTATAGTGAGAGAACGCGTAACCAGGCAGCGTATTTAAGAAATAGAAACCGAGTTAATATAACAACATATTATAATATAGTACAGAGATTAATTTAAGATTAATGAAATTTATGAAACAAGAATATTATTCGAAACTTTCAACTTTTACCGAAAAGCGTTTTCTACCATATTATGTTAAATTTCACAAAATTTTATATATTATTCATATAAAAAATTTGATATCAACAATTGGCACAAAGTTAAATCCTATACCAACTATACTAAATTATATATAATCTTTGTAGTACTATCTTTAACTTTTATACAATGAAACTTAAATATATATTTTTGTATTCCTATTGAATTATTTTATTATTCCGATGACTTTAATTCTTTTCATATGAAATTTTTTGTATCGCAATTCATTCAAAAATATTTTCTTTTCTAATCAAAGTCGTAATTATTTAATTCTCTATTATTCAAAATCTTATGAACATTGTTACATCTATTCAAGTGTTATCAAAATCTAAAAATCTAAAGACGTAAACACTTTGCGCTGCTAGATCGAATAAGAAAAACTGTAGAAACGAAAAAATTTTAATAATAATTGATAAAAATAAATTATAGAAGATAATCACAATTTTAATGTAATACTGAATTTTTTACTTTCAAGGGAACGTTTCTTATTTTTTTTATTATAAATATTATATTCATGTTTTTAGTACTATATTATATTGTGCAGCATATCTAGCAGTGCCAAGTATTTACTTCTTTAATTTTTCTTATTAAAGAATGGATTTTTTATTAAAATAAAAATTCTTATTAAAGAATTAGACATTTGGAACGGAATAGGAAGATGATTCAATAGGAACATAAAAATATATATCTATAGATTTCATTGTACAAAAATTTATAATAATATTTGGATTATATTCCTTATTTAATTTATTATGTTTGATACGAGTTTTAATCTTTCAGCGAATCGGCGAACGTAAAGTCTCGCGAGACCCGCGAGTTATAATTGTTAATCTTTTTTTAACTGTGAAGAAAATAAATAAATGGATATTTGTTTCTATGATAAATATATATTTTTATTTCCCCTTCTACATATTTGAAATAATTTATTACATATTATAATAAAAAACTGCTTTTCAAACGTTTTAAAACAATTTCATTCTTGGGTCACTTATGATCCTGCGTTCGCCGTGTATGCGAGTATCACGACATCCGCTGTTGGAGGATTAACTTGGCGCCAGTTGTTGATACTAAATTTTTTATAGTTTTATACGAATGATATATATCATTAGAATTAAATAAATAACAAAGTTAGTACCAGTTGAGTTTATTTTTTAATTTGGTAGAATTAACTTGATTAATTAAAACTTTATCGTTTAATTTTTAATTTTAATCTTTAATTTGTACAACAGTCTTTTTCGAAGAATAATAATTTTTAACAGAAAATTAAAGCTGCCATTATTTGGAAATATATAATAAATGGGTTGGAATAAAAGACCTTCAATAAGAATATTTTTTATGAAGAATTAAAACTACTACTACTTGAGTTGGAATAATATTATAAATAATATTATACGTAAGATTCATTTAGGTTCTATTCGAGAAGCATCTGTATTCTTAGCGCCTTTTTTACCTTTTTTTAAAGATAATTTTTTACGAATGATACATATAATTAAAGTTAAATAAATAACAAAGATAATACCATTTGGATTTTACTTTCTAATTTGATAGAATTTAATTTAGTTAGTTAAAATATTATATGCTCAGTATGTAACATTTTTTCCCAGGAAGTTATAAAAAAATAGAGATCGATGACCAATAAATCGTATTTTCATTATCATTTCCTTACAATTAGTTAACAAATATAATATATAATTTTGTTTCCGTTTTGTTACGTATTAAGTTAGACACAAATGAAAGATCTTTTAGATCACTTTATCATTATCATTTTCCTAACTTAGATGATAAATATCAGCGTATAATTTTATTTTTGTTCAATCTCTTTTTGTTATGTATTAACTTATAAACAAATAGATATTACTGAGGAATAAATCGCTTTTTCATTATCATTTCCTGGCTTAGTTAACAAATACAGGCATATAATTTCGTTTCCATGTAATCTTCTTTTATCAAATTAAATATCAAGTTATGAACAAATAGAGATCGATGTCGAATAAATCATTATTATCTTCTATCTTTATTAACAGATCTATAGTGTATAATCGTTTTCATTCGATTTCCTTGCGTTGTATGTATTAAGTCATAAATAGAGATCGATGATGAATAAACCGCATATTCTTTATCATTTCCTAGCTTAGTTAATAGAGTAAAAATTGCTTATTTTGAGATACCTTTTTTTAAAGCTTGTAATTAGGCTTGTAATTTATTTAATTTGTAATCTCAATTTCTATTTTCACGTCAAATTTATATGAAATATATTTAAGTTTAATCGCCAAAAGTTAGTAATCGATAATAGCTGTACTTTGTTGTATGTGAAATTTTTTAGATAATTATGTAATATATACTGTAATGTGACGTTTTTCGTCGTAAGACCCGACTGAACAGCGCAGCTCTGACATTCTGGATCCTTCCACTTTTTATAAGACGTATCTGTGCCCTTTTAGCGTTGTCTCGTCTATTTCGCGTTTATTTGGGTGTCCTGCAGATTTTTGCCATCGGTCTATCGTTCTTTCGTGCGCTAGCGTATCGTGAATTTTACAAGATAATTGGCGACCTCCCTTGCGTTCTTGTGAATTTTGCGTCGTCTCACCGGATAGATGAAGAAAGAGTCAAGACCGAGAGTCGGAAGAGGAGCGATTGAGGACGGATTGATCGAGAGGGCCCAGCATTCTACAAGACGGATAGCAGATAATATCGCTCCATATTTTGATATTTTTGCTTTGGTCCGAAACATGTTCTATCACTATATTACAGGCGCATGGCGGAAAGATCACGAGAGCAGCTGCCGATGGCCTGTACGCCTAAATGTCGGCGAGAGACCCCATGACAGAGCTTGTGGAGATCGGAACCAAAGTCGGAAGCGAAGGCACCGACTACTGGAACGCCAATATCGAGATGCGAGTCTCCCGCAAAACCAAGATCCGGGAGTCTCCTAATCGGCCGAAGGAAACTCTGCGACTCAATCGAATTCCGCGCGCGAGGACACAGGATACGTGGATGACACAGTTTGCGGAGCCCGCAGGACCGCGCGCCAATTAGACTCGATAAAGCCCATGGAAATAGCGATCACTGCGTGCCCCCGGAAGAATTAGCGCCTGACACTTGTGCTGTGGCGAGCGAGCGAGGAGCACCGGTGAGGAACGCAGGACGCCAAGGATCTCATATAGCTAGCCGAAAGTTGAGAGGAGGATTATCGAGTGAGACGAGCGCCATAAAAACTATAAGGCGCCAATTTCCATGTCCGAGAGAACATGCGTATAACTATCGTTGTCGGATTTTATAAGTGAGACGCACGGGGGGTTGCTGTGCATTAGGTTTTCGTTGTGTCCAAGCACGCTGCCTTTCGTGACGATTCATTATAAGATTTTCGGGAGAGTCATTTTTCGTTTAAATCACAGCCTAGTCATTTTCGTTAAGTATTTTCGCGTATCGATGTGTATTATGGTGTCTGTATGTTCTTTATCTCTTTTCGACATTCTGTAAGACGGTTCGAGATTCTCGCGGACGAGATCACGCCGTGTTTGTGGTAGCACCGTAACCGTCTTCTATCTCGGCTATCAAAGCGTTGAGCTATTGTTTGTTCGATTTGCGAGAAGTATTCTTATGTGGCGTGAGCTCGTGAGTTAGCGTAATTAATATGTTCTGCGTAGAGCGTATGGGGCACGTGTGAATTAACGCATTTCCATCTTGCTATTGTCGTGAATATTTTGTCGACGAGTACGAACGAAAGTCGGACGAACGGAGATTAGCAAAATATATTTGTTATTTTTATTTCATCATCAATTATTATGTGATTTATTGCCGTCGTCCTTCGTTTCTCCAAACAATCCTTTATTCTCGCGAACCACTCCCTCTGCCATTCCCAAGACTGAGCTGTCAGTTACTGAGAACCGTCGACGTTCGCAGTTCTGTAGAATATCGCGTGGAGAACTATTTCGATTAATTTCAATAAGAGTGGCACGCTCCCTCGTACCTGGTGCCTAACTATCGATTTCGAGATCATACGTTGCTCTCAGAGATGCCACGTAAAGACACATTTTCAGTCGTATTTCTTTTAAGACCAGACAAATCCTCGTTGTAAAAGAAAGAAATCCTACCAAGTAGAGAAAATATTAGTTGCGAATGCTCGACGAAGTTGCGCCACGCTCGTGAATGTGTGATTGCAATACATACAACATAAATAACGTATTCTGCTATATACTATACATACAATATTAAATATTATTTTATAGAGATTTTGATTTACCACGCGAAGCGACCACTCTCACCCATTCTGTTTAAAGGGCGCACAACTTCCATAATTGTACTGTTGCAAATAGATTTCGATTTTCTACGCGAAGCGACTCTCACCTCTTCTCCCTTCTGCTTAAGGGGCGCTCGACTTCCATAATTATACTGTTGCACGTGGATTTCAACGTTGTGCAGCAATACAATATAATGGAACAATATTATGGAAGTCGTGCATCTCTTAAACAGGAAGAGGGGGGGGGGTGAGAGTCGCTTCGTGTTAAAAGTCAAAACCTATGTAGAATAATATTTAATATTGTATGTACAGCAGAAATAATACATTATTTTTGACATTTTTTTTGTTAATAATTTTTTAACGAAGTCGACGACAACCGGGCTAAAACTTTTTGAAGGTCACTCAGGATAATGACTTTGACCACATGTCCAAGGTTAAGGTCATTGTAAAGTGCTTTCCTATACTACATAATTACCATTTTTTATCAAAAATGCCGATTTTGATTATTCAAAAAAAGGTTTCCTAATATGAGATACAAGGGTTTCCTTATATGTTATCTCATAACAGGAAACTAAGGAAAAAATAAAGATAAGCTTTTTATATTATTTGTTATATTACATAAAAGTAGGAACAAAAAATTTAAATCATACATAATAATTATATAATTTGTCGATGTGTGTGTATATTAATGTGTGAGAAATCTCAATAATAACAGAATCGTCATTCTTAATATATCGGTGCTTTAGGATATTGAATTGTTTAAATTATATTAACTATGAATATCCTGAGTATCTTATATTACTCGTACGCCTTGCGGTTTCACGATCTAATTTTTACAGTTAAACAAATCATATCACGTATTTTTTTCGACATATCAACGATCTTATTCTATCATTGCATGCAGATTTATTATCCAATATTTATTTTTATATAATAAAATAAGATTTAAAGATTAACCTTATTAAAATTTGACAACCAATTTCACAAATCATTTTTTGCGAACGAATACACGCATGATCTAATAATGAATTTTCTATTAAACAGTTTTACCTTAAGAATAAACAGTTCATGATAGAACCAAACATGCTCTTATTAGCAGAAACTCCTCATATTCTTCCCCCCATCTCATATTATCCCCCTTATTTCATATTAGGAACCTATCCCACAATAGACGATCTTATTTTAAATATCAGCGTACACTTTCTATTTATAATTTCGATCTCTTTCTGTTAAATGTTAAATAAATGTGCTGTTAAATAAATTAAATAAATAGAGATCGATAACGAACAAATCGCTTTGTCATTATCATTTCCTTCATAGTTCTCGAAAAATTCTCGACCATTTCCCAATTTTCGCAATTAAAACATTAATTTCTAAAGAATTTCTGAAATTTTGAAAAAATTTCTGAATATTCGCCATCGATAGAACTTGACGCGAAATTTGCAAACAAATCTAAAAAAATGATTCTGTGATTAGCGATACGCGAATCCGCTTACGCACGATTCGCTGCATGGGACATCATCTTAATAAAGGAGAAAAGAAGCAAGTTTGCGCGGCACAGTTTGCGCGGTTCCTATAGTTACTTAGTTAATTTCTGTATCGCGTACCGCATACTGCGTTACATGTAATCGCACCCTGAGTTTACAATAATAATGTATCTGAATGACTGAATGTGAAAAGTTACAGATCCGGACTTTGATATCTTCGCTTGTAAGGCACGCAGAGAAAAAATAAAAGCACATATAATACAATCGGAGTATAAGCACTCAATTAAATGTACTTACACAACTTGATTAGGATAGTCATTATTAAGATAATCTCGATTCGGTGCAATTCGCTGGCACGTAAATGAGCACAGCAGTGTCTCGCGCTGTCTCACGCTGAGACACTATCATGTCTCTAGATAGAATAGAAAGAATTATAGAATAAATTTATTTTATTTTTGGATGAAATAAGTAATATTTTTAGTAAAATATTTTTATAGTGAAATAAAATTTTATTTTTGTATTTTTATAATATTTTTATATAGTAAAATAATATTTTTATATTTTTGTAACATTTTTTAAGTAATTTCTATACTGACCTGCAAACAATGATTAGAAATATCATAATTTTATCGCGTTTTTCTCTTTATTTTGGTAATACGAAATAAGCGAATCTGTATTTCACGATTATACCAATAGAGATTTACATTAGTACTGTCGAACATTATATGTAATTTTCCGTCTCAATCTAGAAGCGCATGACTGCAGTAAAAATGGCCGTGCAACAAAGTTAGTAAATATTAGTGGCTAATGTTTGTATATTTTGTTAGAGGACATCATGAAATAAAACTCATTTGAACGCAATCATTGTAATTGATTCACTGTGAATCAGGACCTACAGGATCATTAGGTTAACTATCAATTTTAATAATAAGTAACATTTTAATAATAGTATACAGTACTATACCAAATATCACAGTTTAATAATAAGTAAATGTGCATCATGTATGTGTCAATAAATGGATTATTCGGATAAAAAACAGTTTTATAAATTAAACTTACTTATAGAATATTTATGTGTGTACACATAAAATATATGTATAATAACTTAATAATAAATAAATATTACGTGCAGATATATGAAATATATAGATCATATCTAACAAGCAAGCTGTCAAAATTGTATTTTGGCGTCAAAATAATATTAGAAACGTCATTTTGTCATCAAAATGCAATTTATTCTGAGATTTTATGTTAAAAATAAAAGTATCTGTTAGGTACATTTAAAATACCTATACCTGTACCTAGGTATTTCATTTTTTTAGTACCTGTACCTCGGTACATTTTTTCTAGAGTACATATACCTGTACCTAGATATTGAAAATAGAGTACCTTGCACAACACTGATCCTTCATTATTCAAAGTTATATACTTTAGAAAAGAGCATTATTTTATTTTTTTCGTTCCGCGACGTATGCACAGTTCACGAAGATTAATTTTCAATTAATGTAGAAAGGGTTAGTCCATTTCCCTTATATCACGGAGTAAAAACCAAACTCAAGCGATCCCGAAAAAAATGAGCGAAACATGATATTGGAAAAGCATTGTATGGAAGAACAAATTCGAACGCTCCTGTTGGAGAAAATTATCTGTCAACTTAAAAGATTTGATAAACATTTTTCCTCCCATTTTCCTGTAATTCTATAAATTTGTATTTCCATGCGTAGAATACATTCTGAGAAGGAAAATTGTTGTTCAAGTCTTGTTTTTATTGTTTTTTTAATTTTAAAGTTCTTTAATCTCAGTAAGTTAAAGAATAATTTAATGACTGATAAATGTATGTATTTTTAATAAATATTGATTCATTTACTATTTAATCAAACAAAATTAAATTCTATACAAGTTGGAATTTCTGTATTAAAAATAAAACGTGCATACATGTGTATTCCGTATGCATTATTATGATATATACTTCCAACTTTTCTCGCAACGGCACTAAATTCGCATCATCCCGATTTTCCGACATCCTGTTTCGAGCCTGTTTTTATTCTCGAGTTTGGTCTCCTTCTTTTTACTCCATGCCTTATATTATTGAATAGATTCATCTTTCCCAACCTAACAATTACAACATCTCAAATAATTTTTATTTTTGAGGTTTCAACCAGCTTTTCGGGATTTTTGACCATTGTGCGTCGGTCGGCGGATAATTCAAGTTTTAAGCCAGTGACACACGATGCTTGTTTTCCTGCTGGATTGCTAGCTGAATTAGATTAGATCTTGTCACCGTATTGGCTGCGATGCTAGTAGCTACGCCGCCCCGAATCAATAAGTATTATTCTATATACCCCACTGTCTACATGACAGATTTTCTAATCTCAACAACAGTATAATTATAGAAGTTGTGCGCCCCTTTGCAGGGGAAGGGAGGGTGAGAGTCGCTTCGCGTAAATATATAAATACTTATTTATGTTTTTTCATTATCTATTAATATTTTCTCCGTTTTTTCGATCGCTATTGTGTCTGATTGAGTCCGTGCGCAATCGGTCGGTGTGTAATCGGGTCGGCGCGCAATCGGGTCCGTGCGCAATTGGGTCCGTGTGCAATTGAGTTCGTGTCTTAATGCAACGTGTTTGATCGCAACCGTATCTGATCGATAATGTGCGCAATCGAGCCTCATTCTTTTTTTATTTAATATAATAATAACAATCTATAATATTGATATAATATTTGTCTATTACAATTAGATGATAAATTTGGTCTACCACTGATAAACAATTACAAAGAAAAATATATTTTAGGATTTATTAAAAATATAGAGAAGAATATATTATAAATAAATTATACATAAAACAAAAAATTATATTAGAAATAAAACAATAGAAATAAAACAATGTGATTTTTTTAACAACTTGTACCACGATAATTGCACTTTTGATCATAATGAAAAATTAATGTTAGAATTTTTAATCCATACAAAAAATTTGTAAAAGAATATTTCCACATCTTTATTAGATTTGAAGAAAATTTGACGGTAGCGTTTAGAAAAAATGATTATATCAGCAATGTAGAAAATATGTTAGCAGGCAAAAATGTTTATAAAATAGAAAAAAATCAATAAATAAAATCAAAAATCTAAAAACATTGATTAGTGGGAATAAGGGATACATTGAACAATGCGATTACAATAAAATTCTGAAAATGGTCAAATCTTACAATAAAATCCTGATGGTATCGTATCCTACCCAGATTTTATGGCACATCAATAATACCCCAGATAATAAAATACTTCCACGGTTTGGTATGGTATGCGTACTATGTGTACTTATCATGTACGTGCACATCTAAAGAGTACAATACCGGTACACTGTACTTTTGGCGATACGCGGTATCGATAATGTACGCCTCAGGTACGCATGTTACCAAAATTAATTAATTAATTTTATAATTTTATTGCTAAAATGAGTATTATTATTGATTAATATCTTAATATCTTATTTCAGAATACATATAAAATTATGATAAAAAAAAATGTTTTTCTTGAATTCGGGAATTAATTTTATATTGCTTCGAAGCTGTCATCCATTTGATTGCATACCGCCATCCAATATGTATGACTTCTGAAATCGTATGGAAACTGCTACATTTCCATGATCCACGAATACCAATATAATCAAAAATACATAGTTACACCTGGTCAATATGGTCCTGATAGAAATTTGTGCAGTTCAACTCAACATCCAGTCAGTTATTGTCTATAATATTTAATCTTAATGTTATAATGATTATTTTCATGTTAGGAAATCACACGCTGTATTTTTACAGTTTTATAGATTATATTTGCAATAAGGAAAGTCTCCTAAAGGCTGGAACAGAACGATTTTTTTGGAAAAAAGGCAAAATAAACATTTATTCAATTTTATCTAGTTGTTATGCAATATATTTTGTATATAAAAAGAAAATTAGTATAATATTAGACAGTAATTGACTGGATGTTCAGTTGAATTGCACAAATTTCTATCATCTAGGACCATATTGACCAGATGTATCAACTGTACATCTATGATTATATGAGTGTTCACACTGCTCCAACTGATAAATCATATAGGGAATGGTTTCGACGTTCCAAGAATGGAGATTTCAGCGTTGAAGATAAGTCTCGCTCTGGACAGCCAAAAAAATTCGAAGACAAAGAATTAGAGGCATTACTCGAAGAAGATCAGAGTCAAACGCAATAGGAACTTGCAAAATTATTGGAGGTAACTCAACAAGCCGTTTCTGTATGATTGAGAGTCATGGGAATGATTCAAAAACAAGGAAATTGAATGCCTTATGAACTGAAATCGAGAGACGTTGAAAGGCGATTTTTCACTTGCGAACAGCTGATTCAAAGACAACAGAAAAAAGGTTTTTTGCATCGGATTGTGACTAGAGATGAGAAATGGATATTCTACGACAATCCCAAGAAGAAAAAATACTACGCTAAGCCCAGTCAATCGTTGCTATCGACCTCAACATCAACACGGCCGAACATTCACATTTCGAAGATCATGCTCTGTATCTGATGGGACCAAAAGGGTCTTGTTTATTATGAGCTGCTGTGGCGATTCCATTACGGGCGATCGGTATCGGCTACAATTGATTCGTTTGAACCGTGCATTGCGAGAAAAACGGAATACGAGCAAAGACATGATAAAGTTATTCTTCTTCATGATACTCGGCCTCATGTTGCTAAAGTCATAAAAAAATATTTGGAAACGCTCAAATGGGATGTTTTAGCGCACCCGCCGTATTCTCCGGATATTGCTCCTTCTGATTATTGATTGTTCCGAAGGATGCAGCACGATTTGACAAGTCACCGGTTCACTTCTTTCGCAGAAATTGAAAATTGGGTCCAAAATTGGATCGCCTCCAAAGACGAGTCATTTTTTTGAGATTGGAATTCGAAAATTGTCCTTGAGTAGATTGAAAAAAAGTAAGTTAAGGTACTAGTACGTATTAGGTACTAATACTTTAATTGTATCTGTTCATTCATTTTGTTTTGTAA
>NW_012130106.1:1862287-1868489 GCF_000143395.1 Atta cephalotes | reverse complement strand
CCTTGGCAGTCTCAGCGCTGTTTTTAGTCAGAAAACTACTATTTTTTTTTAGGTAAGCAAAACAAATTTATTCAAAGTACTTGCCCTCGCTAACTATACATTTTTCCCATTTTTCGGGCAATTTGTGTATATCATGCCAAAAAAATTTCTCATCTTTCGAGGCAAACCATTCATCAAGCCATTTTCGGACGTCTTCGTAAGAATCGAAGTGTCGCTCAGTGAGCGCGTGGCCCATTGATGAAAACAAGTGATAGTCAGAAGGTGCCAGATCTGGTGAGTAAGCGGGATGGAGTAGCACTTCCCAGTTGAGTGTCTCCAAGTAGTTTTGGACCATTGTTGATGTGTGCGATGGTGCGTTGTCGTGGAGAAAAATCAACTTGTCATGTTTTTTCCGATAATGCGGTCTTTTTTCACGCAGAGCATGGTGCAATTTGATCAATTGTTGGTGGTAGCGGTGAGCATTAACAATTTCAGGTTTTAACAGCTCGTAGGAGATGACACCCTCTTGATCCCAAACGCACAGCATCGTCTTCCATCCGAAGCCATTTGGTCTTGAGGAAGATGTTGATGGTTGGACGAGATCAACCCAAGATTTCTTGCGTTTAGGATTCTGAAAATAGATCCACTTTTCATCGCCTGTCACAATCCGATGCAGGAACGACTTTCTTTTTTGTCTGGCAAGCAGAATTTGGCATGTGTTTTGGCGTCGCTCCATCTGCTATTATTCAGTTCATGTGGCACCCATTTTCCGATCTTTTGAACCTTCCCCATGGCATGTAGCCGCATGGAAATGACTACTTGAGAAACACCTAATTGCTCGGCAAGCATTTTTTGCGATTGGATATCGTCCTCGTTTAAAAGAGCCTGCAATTGACAGTCCTCAACCTTCCTGGGCCGATTTTCACGCTTCTTGTCACTCAGGTCAAAATTGTCGTCATTGAAACGGCGAAATCAATCATCTCTGCACGTTGTTTCCGATAAAGCATTGTCGCCATAGGCCTCCACAAGCATTCGATGCGATTCGGCAGCCGATTTCTTCAAATTGAAACAGAAAAGCAAAGCTTCCCGCATATGCTTTTTTTTTAACAAAAAAACTAGACATGATTACAAAAGAAAAAATGTATGTTGTATGAATGTATTGCTGATGATGTGCATTGGTTAATGTTGACAGATGTCAAACACATAAAAAAAAGTGTGTTGTGTGCTCTGGGTAGCTTCGTACGCTCACTAATGCCATCTATGAGCAAACAGCGGATTTCAGCTTATACACCTGGTATATATATATATATATATATATATATATATAATAAAATATAATATACAAAATGATTTTGTGTAAAAATATTGCAAAATGTACTTGATGCCTTTTTTTATATTTTTAATGTCTTTTCCGGATTCCACGAATTTTTGTTAAGTTCTTGTTATTAATAATAATAATATTTTATATTAATATTTACAAAATAATAATAATGGTAATAATAAAGGTAATGATATTTAAAAATAATAAAAAAATATCAGTATATAATTTTGTTCCACTTGATCACCATTTGTTAAATAGTAAGTTATAAATAAATGAATATGGATGACGAATAAATCGCTGTTATTATCATTTTTTGTTTAATTAATAAATACCAGTGTATACTTTTGTTTTGTTGTAAGCTCACAATTAAACCTTGCATTTCGGCATAGCAACAAACTCGCAGAAATGCAAGATTGCTATCACACCTGAACCTTGCATTTCGACAACGAGCCGCGAAAATGCAAGACTGCAAATTCGACATCCACGCGTGAATGACGTCCGTCATCGGGCATGACCATGGTCGGAATGCACGATAATAGAATACCGTGCGTTCCTTTATATTCAGTTGTCTAATCACAATAAAGGGGATTTCGAGATTCTTACAATTAAGTAAGTTAACACGTTATGCACTACGCGAGTGACCGATCACTAAAATATTGCAAATGCGAATACGAGATAACGTGTTTTTTAATAAGTACAACAACTTACGAAGAATTATTGTAACATATTTGTAATAAAGGGGAATCCAACTTGTAAGAGGAAAAATAAATTCAAAATAAAGTTGGAATTACGGGATGTCTTCTTGTGATCTACTCATCAATGCTCTTCGTGGATTCAGGCGAAACGGACCCAAAGGTTCTTTTGTTGCACCGAAAGATGCACTAGTAATCTATTAGGTGTACAACTTTGCTTCCGCCGTTTTCCTATAGATGGCTTTAGTGGTAAGTGGTGGTTGAAATAAATAGATCATAGACGTCATACAATGAACTTGGGCATCTGTCAACATAACCCCATAGAAACATTAGTCGATTTGTGTCTGCATCATAAAGTTATTCTCGATTGAAAACGTCAGTTTACGAGTCAAATTCTCGTCATTTGCGAGAGGTTTTAATTTTTTGCTTCAATATGAAGAAATCTGCGGCTGAGGCTCATCGAATGCTCTCAAATACTTATGGTGAGGCCGCTATTAGTGAAACAACGTTTCGTGAGTGGTTTCAACGCTTTAGAAGAACGGTGATTTTGACATCCAAGATCATGCTCTGTATTTGGTGGGACCAGCTCGGCGTAGCGTATTATGAACTGTTAAAACCGACTGAAACAATCACAGGCGATCGGTATCGAACGCAATTGATGCGTTTGAGCAGAGCATTGAAAGACAAACGGCCGCAATACAACGAAAGACACGATAAAGTGATTTTGCAGCATGACAATGCTCGACCTCATGTTGCGAAAGTGGTCAAGACATACTTGGAAACGTTGAAATGGGAAGTCCTACCCCACCCGCCGTATTCTCCAGATGTTGCTCCCTCTGACTTGTTTCGATCAATGGCACACGGCCTGGCTGTCCAGCACTTCCGATCTTATGAAGAAGTAAAAAATTGGATCGATTCATGGATAGCCTCAAAAGATGACCAGTTTTTTCGACGCGGGATTCGTACGCTACCCGAAAGATGGGAGAAAGTAGTGGCCAGCGATGGACAATACTTTGAATCGTAAATGTATAACCAGTTTTTTATAATAAAGCCTCGAATTTCGGAAAAAACGGCGGAAGCAAAGTTGTACACCTAATATCTAATCTTTTTTTGTTATATATTAAATTATAATTATAATTTTTCGTTAAATTATAAACAAATAGGAATTGATGACAAATTATGGAGATGCTCATTTCGATATTTTATTCCTACAATTTTCTTGTTATCGATAAAAATTCATTTTTAATATTATAATATAAATAATATCAATTCTTTTCATTCTATAACTTACAAGTTAATAAAATAATAAAACCCAAGTATATTAAACGAGCTACAGTTAGGTGTACTAAATAATATTTATTAATCATAAATTATAATTTTTTGATGATAAGTTTCAATGATATGTTTCTATACTTAGTATCCTCATCAGTCGCAGAAATTCATAAATTAAATATCTAATCATATTCATATATTAAGGATCATCTCACGTTCGAGTTACAATAGATAATATAACAGATTTCTAACAATCATCTCACCTTTGTATTATAAAGGACGATATATATATATATATATATATATATATCGCAACCATATCATATGTAGTCAAAGTTAATAAATAATAAACGATGTAGAGTCATGATTCCAAACCAATTCATCAGTTAATAGCGAGAAAGGGCAGTCAGTATGAATAAAAGAATAAATTCTAGTCGTTATTATGATGATATATTATTAATAATGTAGCTTGGTGTCAGATCATATAAATGGTTATATATACGTCCTTAATAATATTGCTATAATAAATAAAATTAATATGAAGGCAAATAAAAATTATATATTGGTAAGCAATAATCTATTAAAAATGTAATATAGAATTTAGAATCGGTATATTCACTCGTGCAAGATCGATGCAAATGATCATTTGCGTTTATACTCTCTCAGTTAAGATCGGTCTTGCATCAATAAATATAACTGATAAGACAGCGCTACACAAAGACTTGCTGTCAATTTAGTACTAAATTGTTCTCAAACAGTACTATGCGAAGTTTGCTGCCAATTTGTATAAATACATTTGCTCGTATTTTGTTGTCAATTTGTTGCCAAGTTGTGACATCAAATTTTGTTACATATTTGCTGGCAAATTGCCGACACTATTTGATACATCAAATCTTGCTACCAATTTGTATCCTTTTTGCTAACAAAGTTTGCAGCAAGATTTTATAAAATGTTTTCAGCAAATTTGACTATCTGGATAAATATAATATTTGTCTCACCGTGACACTTATTGTTGCATATTTTTCCGTTCTTTTCTGCGTAGAATATAAATTTTTTTGTATATCGATCTATCTCTTCTTTATTAACTCACTCACTTGTGCTCTTTAATCTATACAAATTTATTATGTGACGTTTACAAGATAGTCACTTTCTTTTTTATTCTCGTTTCTTTGCATACTCTTTAATAATAACTTTGGTAGTAATTAACACAAAATGCTATCGCATGTTTTGAACGTGATAGCAATGCAACTTTTCCGTATTTGTTGTCCACATGTAGAAGAAATGTGAAAAAATATAGAAAAGATGCGGAAAAGGTGTCAAAAGTATGGGAATAGATAACATAGATGAATAGATAGATAATAACAGGTAGGTGATAAATACCATAAATAGCCAAATAAATAACGTAGGTAGATGAATAAATAACATCGGAAGATAATATCGATAAATAGATAACATTGATAGATTGATAGATAATATACAATAGATATATAAGTAGCTATGTAGATAAATAAAGTACGCAGACAGATAAGATATGAAAAAGGTGTGGATGAGATGTGGAAGACGCACCGGAACGCTGTGAAGAAGTACGGAATAAATGCGGAAAGTGCCGAAAAGTACGGAAATGGTGTAGAAGTGATACTTAAAAGATGCAAAAGAGATGTAGAAGAGTTGCAAAAGATGTGCAGAAACGATGCGAAGAAATGCAGAATAAATGTGATGCAAAAGAGGTATAGAAGGTGCGGAAGAGATGCAAAAGAATTGCGAATGAGAAGAGATGCGGAGAAGTGTAGAAGAAATACGAAATTAATGTGGGAGAAGGTTTGGTAGAGATGTGCAGAAAAAGTACATGAAAGATGTGGAAGAGATGCGAGAAAGGTGGGAGAGAGGTGCGGAAAAATTATAGAAAAGGTATAAAAAAAATAAAAAACCTATAGAAAAAAAGTGTAGAAAAAGTGTAGGGAAAAATATTTAAAAAATATAGAAAAGTGCGGGAAAAAAGTGCAGCAAAAGGAAGCAAGATTTTGCGAAGACGACGACAACGACGACGACGTATCTGAATGAATAAATGATATAAATCAGAAAAAGTCTAGTATTGACGATTATCCGTTTATCCAAGATATCTGATTGAATAATTTGTCGGATCTGAATCTGTTTCAAACTGTTTAGATATCGGAACCGTTAAAGTTTAATGATTAAACCATTTATTATTTGGATTTCGGATTTCTCAATATTTTTTTCTATGCATTCAAAATTCATTTTTATATGAAAATACGAGATATAACCTTCAGTGGTTTTGATTTTGACAACTCAAAAAGTACTTAATGAAAAAATATTTTCTTATATTAGGTGTACAACTTTGCTTCCGCCGTTTTCTTATAGATGGCTTTAGTGGTAAGTGGTGGTTGAAATAAATAGATCATAGACGTCATACAATGAACTTGGGCATCTGTCAACATAACCCCATAGAAACATTAGTCGATTTGTGTCTACATCATAAAGTTATTCTCGATTGAAAATGTCAGTTTACGAGCCAAATTCTCGTCATTTGCGGGAGGTTTTAATTTTTTGCTTCAATATGAAGAAATCTGCGGCTGAGGCTCATCGAATGCTCTCAAATACTTATGGTGAGGCCGCTATTAGTGAAAGAACGTGTCGTGAGTGGTTTCAACGCTTCAAGAACGGTGATTTTTACGTCCAAGGTGCTCTGTATTTGGTGGGATCAGCTCGGCGTAGTGTATTATGAACTGTTAAAACCGACTGAAACAATCACAGGCGATCGGTATCGAACGCAATTGATGCGTTTGAGCAGAGCATTGAAAGACAAATATACAACGCAATACAACGAAAGACACGATAAAGTGATTTTGCAGCATGACAATGCTCGACCTCATGTTGCGAAAGTGGTCAAGACATACTTGGAAACGTTGAAATGGGAAGT